>NC_048303.1:9400345-9652300 GCF_013100865.1 Trachemys scripta elegans | reverse complement strand
GTGGCAACTTTCTGTCCATGCATACACACCAGTCTCCTTCTTTTGCAATAAGAAAATATTAGGCTACAAACAACATAGTTCAAGCCTTTCTGATTTTGACCTGGTTTCTAGCTTGAAGGCATGATGTGTTCTCTTCTATCCAGTTATCAGAAGTCTTCTGCATTTATGTGAGGTCAGAACCAAAGCCCTAGATCCCAATTCCCCCCACCAGTGTTGGGGAAGATTATATCTAGATTTGGACCCAGATTCCATAGCGGGCACTGTTTTCTGTCATGGGGCAAAATAAAGCCCTGGATACAAACTCTTCTACATATAGGAAAGTTTGAATTTGAAAATTAGTGGCTTGTTTTGAATTTATATAGCACCTTTTTTGTCCTAAGATCTTTGTTGCTTTATAAAATTTTATTTAAAGTCAGAGCACCACTATGTGGTAGGTAAGTATTATTACCCAGGTTTCAGAGTAGCAGCCGTGTTAGACTGTATCTGCAAAAAGAACAGGAGTACTTGTGGCACCTTAGAGACTAACAAATTTATTAGACCATGAGCTTTCATGGGCTACAGCCCACTTCTTCGGATACATAGAATGGAACATATATTGAGGATATATATATATATATATATATATATCCTCAATATATGTTCCATTCTATGCATCCGAAGAAGTGGGCTGTAGCCCATGAAAGCTCATGGTCTAATAAATTTGTTAGTCTCTAAGGTGCCACAAGTACTCCTGTTCTTTTTGCAGATACAGTCTAACACGGCTGCTACTCTGAAACCTGGGTAATAATACTTACCTACCACATAGTGGTGCTCTGACTTTAAATAAAATTTTATAAAGCAACAAAGATCTTAGGACAAAAAAGGTGCTATATAAATTCAAAACAAGCCACTAATTTTCAAATTCAAACTTTCCTATATGTAGAAGAGTTTGTATCCAGGGCTTTATTTTGCCCCATGACAGAAAACAGTGCCCGCTATGGAATCTGGGTCCAAATGTAGATATAATCTTCCCCAACACTGGTGGGGGGAATTGGGATCTAGGGCTTTGGTTCTGACCTCACATAAATGCAGAAGACTTCTGATAACTGGATAGAAGAGAACACATCATGCCTTCAAGCTAGAAACCAGGTCAAAATCAGAAAGGCTTGAACTATGTTGTTTGTAGCCTAATATTTTCTTATTGCAAAAGAAGGAGACTGGTGTGTATGCATGGACAGAAAGTTGCCACCAAGTGAGAAGGTGTAGGCCAAGCAACACAAGGTTAATAACTATTTGGTCCACAGATACCTTCCTTGTTTGGTTTTCAGAAATATTTAATCCACTATTATGTGAAGCCTCCTCAGCATAAAACAATGCAAACTTGTCACTACTCAGCATTGGCTGTCAGATGCTTTTAACTGGGTGCTGCCTTCTGGGTGCTGATCAGTTCCTGCTGTGATCAGTGGAAATGCTCCTGTTCACTGCAATAGAAATTGGACCAGGCCCTAAACTCTGTTTCACTGTTCTTTGCTAGAATAAGACACAAGGCTACTTTCCCTGAGAAATTGACGAACACGAGACGAGTGGCTCACAAGGATTTTAAATAAATAACTTTATAAGGTCAAATAAGCTTTTGTATAGTTAAAAAAAGTGTAATCTATTCATCTCTGAGGCCTGTTTTCCCACTTAAATCTGCGTCTTAAAGGCTCTGCAAGCTATCGGATGCCTGCCTACCTTGAAAGTTTGTGTGGCTGTTGAACACAATCTGGCAAACAAATTGACTATTAAAGTATCAAAAGAATGCTACTGTGAATCAGATAAACCTCTTTAAAGAGCAGATGAAAACTGTTTTCTAGCCTGGTTTTATGACTCATTTAAAACATTGGTGAATCCTGCCCTTATGATGAGTGGCTGTGCTGGGTGCCTGGCAGGTTTCAATCTGTTCACATAAACCCTGTGGATGTGAACTTGATTCTTTCCAATGATTATTTTGAAATCATTTAGTCACATTGTTCTGACCTAGTTTTCTTTGGTTGCAGTCATTTTCCAAGTCTGTTATTCTTTGAAGCATTAGGGCAATTAAGGTTATTTTATGCACTGGTGTAATTTGCATGATGAGTTTAATGGATAGGCTAACACAAAATGCTCTGGGCTTATCATTGCAATCTATTTTGGAACACAATTTGCTGTCCTTACTCAGGCAAAACTCTCAGTGAAGCACTGGATGAGTAAGCCCTGTAGGCGTGGGCCTTTGCTTTTAATAAACAATCTTAAAACGCTATCAAGGGGAAATTAATTGTAAGCTAAAGATGAGAGGATGGTTTCAAGAAGAAGTCTGAAGAGAAGTGACTCATGAGCTTGGAAGGAGTGCTAGACAAAGCGTCAAATAGATGGGGGACTGCACCATAAAACGTGACCTACAAAGTGCAAGGCTCTATGACAAAGAGAGAAAAAAGAACAGGCCTATATTGGAGAGAGGAGTGAGTAGAGCAGATGACAGAGAGGTAGGGTAATGCTAGTATACAGTGAGCTTGGAAAAACAACATGACAATTTGAATTGGATGGCTGGGAAGCCACTGATCGCGAATGGTCTTCGGGTGGTACAGTCCTAGTACTGTTTTTGTGTTCTGTGTTTGCAAGTGTCTTAGACACTATCACAATACAAATAATACATGTTAGTATTAATTCCTGCTTCCTGGAAAGTGACTGCACCCTACAAAACTTTAGAGAAAGGAATTAGGAAGCTCATAAAAGATGGAAATATAACAGTTGAGGCGGGAGGCCATTGTGGTATAAAATTAGGGTGTAATCTGTGATGGAGCTAAATGTCATTCGTGGTTAGGCTAAGAAAAGGAAAAGATATACGAAATAAAGGTAATGTAAAGGTGAAATTCAGGCCTTTAGGATGGGATCATCAAAAGGGCCTCAAAGAGTTAGGGTCAAAAAGAACCTGGGCACCTAAGTGGTCTTTGTACCTTTGGAAATCTTCCCCCTCCTTAATCTTTGAGAACCAGTCTGAAGGCAGCTGATCAGTTTATAACACTTGTTAATGCTGTGATTGGTCACATCTGATATACGAAGAAAAGGGCTCTTAACCAATTTGTTAGTCTGTACCCAGAGAATTCAACTCCAAAAATGTGACTCCAGAAAATCCAAATGGGGCCCAGCTCCATTCAGATTAAAAAAAGAAAAAAAAATTACCTAAACCACAAATAAAATATTTTGCCATTGTACAGTAACTGGAAAGCAAGATGTATTTGCAATTTACACCCACATTGCTACCATAACACAGACAACTCTTGTTAATAGCATGTGTCTCCTTTTCTATTTTCTGCTGTTTTGATTCTGTGTAAGACAAAGAAAATGTTTGTGGGGAATTTATCAATGTGGTGGCAAAGGTGAGTTATTCAGCTGCTGTACTCTGTATGTATGTATGTGTGTGGGTGTTCACACACACACACACACACACACACACACACACACACACTCGGCTAGCAAGCCGTCCATCCATAAATTGATTTGCCTGCAAGAACTATAATTCACAGATGCACGGTGTCAGTAGTTTAGAACGAACTATTTGTTCCTTTTCTACATTTTTGTTTGGTTGGTTGGTTTTTGTATTTCAAGGATACAGTTTGCTGCTAAGTTTGTGTGCCTGTGCGCCACAGAAGAGGGAGGTCTTTACCTAGAAATCTTCATCTCCATTGAACACTACCCTTCAGCTAATGAGATTGCTGTCACCTAAATTTTCATTGTTTTAAGAGCAAGTGGCTGCCGACAGTTTCCTTTCAAGCTTGAATGATGAAAGGAAAACACCACACTGCCTCATCTGGCTAGCTTGCTGAGAGCTAATGAGCCTGACGCTGCACCCATCTTTGCTATACTAGTATGACCTTATGTCTGCTAATGCACAAGGAAGGAGTGAAAAATGTACTGCTAGTTCCCTCCAACAATTCCCTGGGGACATGATGAATGTGCCGAACAATTTGGTAAATATATATCAAGTTACGGTGTTGCAACATATTCCAGTGTATTGCAACACAAAATATCTCAGCCCAAAGATCCTACTTCATTTTTGTTTGTATTCCCCCTCATCCCCATGTCCCACATTTGAAAATACTTTAAAGAAAATGCAGTAGCCTTTGCTAGCGAATATTTATTATCGTATAGGAATTTTCATTTAGTGGTTTATTGTTTGCTTGAGGTTTGTTCCAGGCAAATATAGTGTGAAAAAAAGATTTGCTATTGCGAGTTTCAGGGCAGCTCTGATTTGGTAGTAATCAAAAGCAGTTATTAATACTGGGCATCGACCTCAGAAACATTTTCTGTGCATAGTCGATAGGAAGATTTAATGAATTCCCTTCTGCTCAATCTGTGCCTCCTTTGTGTTTGCTCGCCATACATATTGCAGGAAATCAGCTTTACTGGATTTTCAGATCCAACTTTCATTTGCAAACTTTACAGCCAACGGTGCAATTGGAAATTCACCCTGTATATTGGATACCTACACTCACTGGGAACAGAAACAATACTACATGATATAGGTAACTAACAGTATGAATTTTGAATATGCACGAGTTGTTTCTTTTTAATGATCGAGCACAGTGGTTCTCAAACTTTTGTGCTGGTGACCCCTTTCACATAGCAAGCCTCTGAGTGTGACCTCCCTTATAAATTAAAAACACTTTTAAATATATTTAACACCATTATAAATGCTGGAGGCAAAGCGGGGTTTGGGGTGGAGGCTTACAGCTCATGACCCCCCATGTAATAAACTCATGACCCCCTAAGGGTTCCCAACCCCCAGTTTGAGAACCCCTGATTCTAGCAGACTGAGAATTTGGGGGGTGGGGGGAGAGAATCAAAGTATTAAATAATTTCAAATAAATATGCAGATTTTGCAGTCTGCTAGCAGACAATTCCCAATAGGAAAAAAATTGCACTAAATAAGTTACTAGTTAGCAATTATTTACCTCCTCCAGTACTTAACATCTGATGTAATAAGGTTTGTGATCCTTGGCCACATGGAAGGATATTGGTGATTACATTTCAGTTCTTAATATATATATTACAGTAGCACAAAGAGACCCCAACCGAGATCAAGAGCCCCCTTGAGCTAGTTGCTGTACAGAGTAAGAGTTGCCAATGGACAAATGTTGACCCCACGCCCCAGTAACTCCACCACTAGTGGGTTATTGTTGGCAGTTTAAGCAAAAAGATGATGGATTGACTGAACCAAGAAAACAAAACTGCATATTATTCTCCCTGGAGATGTTCCTTTCAGCTCAGGCTTGTGGAGCTTAGAGTAAACCATGGCTATGGTAAACAAAGAACTTTGGGCTTTGTGGCTGTCGATTTGGTCGTTTTCACAAGTTCTGAATTCACACAGTGGTTACCTTATGAACTAGAATCAGTATTCATCCCAAAACCATTGTATCCAGCTGGCTACAATACGCAATGAAGTTCTTACTTAGTTCCATGACTTCTCGAGCCACATCCAATTCATTTCTCACAGTGTTGCTAGGAGGTATTTAACAACAGTGACGGAATCAGAATCTTGCCCCAGGCACCCTCCAGGACAGAAATAATCTTCACTTTTTGTAAGATGGATGCTTTAGAAAAATGTTCTCAAATGGACCCTGCCCATTTCTAGCAATCCCAGAGGGCAAAAAGAATGCATGTTTTAAAGCTATTACATAGTCCAGAAGAGTTACTGGCTAATTAGCAACTGGATGGGTCAGTCTATGGTGTTTATGGGGCCTTTCTACTTCACTCCCACAGCTCCCGACAATATATTCTTCAGTTTAGTTTAAAATGCCTCAAAAACAACAGGAATCTACTATTTCCCTTGACAACCTTCTAGGCAAATTAACAGATCAGTTTTTATTATGTGCATTATGCTATTGCTTAAAGGACCCAACCAAGATCAGGGACCTGTCGATCTGGCCCTGATGTGCTTACAGTCTAAATAAGCAAGATGGACACAGTGTGAGAGAAAGGGAACATTATTATGCCCATTTTACAGATGGGGAACTGAGGCACCTGGAGATGATGTGACCTACCCAAGGTCATACAGGAAGTCTTTAACAGAGCTGGGAACTGTATCCAGATCTCATGAGTCCAAGCCCAATGCCATGCACCTTCTTTTCCTGCTAGGGAGGTTTCACAGAATTCCTGTCCATTTGGTACAGATGCTATTTTCCCTTTGCATTATGCCTGCCTGAGTTATTATTGCATTGCAGTCACTCATCCCCTTTACTTCTTGCTGCATCAACATTTCCCTGTAATAGCTCTTGTAGTGCAGTATAATTTGGTGAACGTTGTTTATAAGCAGTCTCTCATAATGGAAGCAATGTTGTCCTCTCTTCATTTTTAACTGCCTCCATTGCAGATGGGCATGAGATATAGAATTTAACATTGATTTAACTTCATTTATAGCTATAAACACATTCTCATATCGCCATGACAAATCTCCTGTATTAATTATTATTATTAAACATTTATATAGTAGCACAACTTTATACGATGCTTTACCAACACAGATAAGACATGTCTCCTGCTCCAAAGAGCTTATGCTCTAACACAGACAAGATAAACAAATACAAAATAAAACATGCCCACAATCTGATCAAGGAAGAGATGAAACCCCAGCTCCAGTAAAGTCCATGGGAGTTTTGCCATTGATTTCAAGAGGCTAGAATTTCACACAAGATGAGCAAATGCAAGACAAAATTCAACAGTTTTGGGGAACAAAGGTGTGGGGGTTACTGATGAGAGAAAAAGGGAAGAAATGGAAGAGGGGGGGGAAGGAGAACTGAAATGAAGATGGGGGCAAAATTAGGTAGGGCCCTGCACATGAGGACAAGGAGAAAAATGAGGTGTGAAACTTCTATTATAGTGGAGTAAAAGTCTCAAATTGCTACTATACAATCCAGTGGACATTCAGCTTACATATAGAGAAGCTTCCTATATTGGCTCTGATATTGGCCCTGAGTTCTAGCACGGTTCTAATAAGTCACTCTCACCTTTCCTTTCTCCTCTGCTCTCACAATAAAAAGTTTGTAGAAGAAATTAAACGGATTTTGTCGCCACCAAGAATAGATGAAAACAAACAAAAATTGTGTTGTCATTGATACCTTTCTTCCAAAGCTTTTGGGTTTCCATAAAATAAGCCTGATTTTATTTTTTGGGTGTTGACAACCAGAAAAAAGTGATTGGAAATGAACTGTACTCTTCTGTTTTTGTGAAAAGCTGGGGAAAAAATGTTTTGGACAAAAACCTGAAAATTGTTGTTGAATGTCCATTTGGACCAAAACAACTATTTTTTATTTTTAGAAACAAAAATTCAAATAAAAATTTTCAACCAGATCTTGTTTTTAGTGATATAACTTCACTCTCCACATACATTTCTCAGATCATTTAATATGGTCAAGCAATTATAGAGTTCGAATTTTTCTCCGAGCAGAGCAGTTGCTACTGTGTAGTGAAGAGAAGAGAATTCTTGTTTCCCAACCTTGCTGCAGCTGCTGTCAGTGGACAGTGAAGACAAGCTGGGCTGGGCTGGGCCTTCATCCCAGATGTTTCCCTTCATCGCAGATGTGTCTGCATTCTGCAATTGCAAGGGGTGAGGGATAAGCCTTGCCCGGTGCTTAATTTGTAATGACAGAGGTGCCAGAGCTCAGTTGGGTGCCAGAGCTCAAGCAATTTATTTACTTTCATAACTGATGTGACAAGTCCAGAAGTAGGGTCTCTTCTGTCATAGTGACATTTTACAACCACCTTCACTACAATTACTGTTTCACTCAGGGCTTGTGTACAGAGGGACACTCCAGAAAGTTATTCCAAATTAACTAAAGATGGGAATTTAAACTGGATTAATTAAACTTCATTAAACCCCCATGTGGACACTCTTATTCACAATGAAAAACTCCTTCATTTGATTTAGCTTAATTCACTTCTGAATTAAGCTAAATAGAATGCAGGCCACTTTAATTCTGAATAAGAGCATCTGTAACCCACACACCTTCTGGGTGTGGTGTTCTGGCCCATCTAGTGGCACCAAGACTAAAATTAGTCTGCACTACAGTCTTAGCTAACAAGCAGTTGGCTTTTCGCTCATACTGTAGAGCCTCATGCACTAAGCTCTGGAGGTCCCTGGTTTGATCCCGCCCACTGACGACTGGGGTCTGTTGGCGTTACACGTCCACACAGGGATTTGATGTGGTTTAACTAATCTACTTTCAAAGTTAATTTGAATGAATTTTCATGAGTGTCCCTGTGTAGACAAGTCCTGTGAATATCCCACTGAATGCATCTATATCTCGGTAGCTACGTGTTTAAGCATATTCTATGCAGCACAACAAAGAGCTTAGTTACTCTTTCAGTTATACATGCCAAGACTTGCCATGGCTCCCATTTCAATGGAGAATGCCAGGTTCTGCTCTCATTCATGTCTGATCTCCATTGTTCTCAGGCAGGTAAGGCAGAGCTCACTGCGACACAGCTCTGGAAGTGGCTTCGCTAAAAGCTCTGTGAAATACTAGCTGAAAGAGTAACTAAGCTCTTTGTTGTGGTGCAGTTGGTTCTGGTAACTGAGTTTACATTAAAGTTTGGATAAACCATTGAGCTCCTTCTCGTAATCCTCTTGATTCCTAACTTCCTGCATGCTGACTTTACATTCATAAGCTTCAAATCATATCTACAAACAAGAATATGATTGAGTGGTGTGGATCAGACTCGGAGAACAACCCTGCTTCCACTGGGGCTTTTAGGGGTCTATAGGGGTTTTTTTCCATATGCTCCAATGGGAACAAAACTGAATCCTAGGACCTGTACACTGCTGATGTACTTAGACTCAGGCTCTCCTGTGCCTGACACATGAGACAACCCGTTTTTTCCACTGCTGTCTCTCCAGCAGGACTGTTGAGAGACCTAATGAAACCCAAGAAGCCAACAATTTAGGAGATCTGTAATAATTCTGTCTGCCATTAAAAAGGTCGTCATTTGCCAAGCCGATATAACACCCTCGGCACATTCATTTCCTATTCTCAGTATAGAGGGAACCTGTGGTGTCTCATGCCAGTGAGTGGTCACTTACCAAACATGGTCCAACTGCAGCAGATGGAGCATTTCAGTTGAAGAACCCAAAGAAGATTCTCTTCTGCTGCTCAAGGAAGCCTAGGAGCTGTTTCCACCAGGACTGTTCTGCGGGTGGATCCAGGCTGTGTAGCCTTTCTCCTTTGTATCATATTTTTTCTCACAATGTTTGCTAAGAAACAATCTGCTCATTCCCAGCTCATCTTCTCCTGCTGGACCCAGCTCGGGCTGCTTTGTGCTGCTCCAGTGGTACAAAGCTGCTCTGATGGAAGCTTAATTGACTCCCTAACAAATCCTTCTTCTGTAGGGAGGAATCCTTACCTTACAGGGAAACTCAGCATAATGGGCCTATGCATTGGGGCTGTTCTTGGAGCGTCCTTACACCTCGGCAATCCCCAACCACTGGGGCTGTGGGCATAAGAAGGAATAGCCTGGAAGCGGCCATAAGTTATACGGGTTACTGTACCAATTATGGCTGGCGTCAGGATTGGGGTGTGTGAACAGATCCAAATCTGAAAGAGTAAAGACAGACTGGATTGGCTTTGCTGCTTACAGCAAGAAATAGAGAGTGAGTTCCAGGGTTCTGTATGTGACAGTACCACCATTTTTCTGTGACATCTTGCACAATTTAAAGTAGCCCACAGTTTTCCAACTTGTGTGCCTAAAGCTTCTTAGACATGTAGATAAGTGGCCTGATTTTTTATCACCAGTAGCTTTCACTGATTTCTTTGGGACCAGGATTTGACCCTATAATCTTTTAAATATGCTTTCAGAGACTCAGATGAGAGTGCAAAATAAGCAATAAATGCAAAGCATTATTATTACTACAGAGAGCACACTAAATGATTAGTCAATGAAATTACTTTCTATATAGATACTCTCTTTCAAATTCATGCTAGTATTGAAATCCCCTTTTAAGGATTTGCAATATGCACACCAACTGCTGTAAAGCAACAGCAAGGGCAATTTGCTGTTGGATCTTGACATTCAATTTCTTGGTTCACAAAGTTCCCAAATAATTATTGCTTTCAAGAGAATATCTCCTCCACCCAGCATCACATTCTGGACCTTTATTGCTACAACTCCAAACCTACTTCTGGTCATCTGTTAATGCAACTGCAGTACTGCTGCTGAAAACCAATCCCATCCTAACCTTGGAAGCCTGCCAGCATATCCAAATCTTTTACAACTAGCATTTCAATCAAGTTATTTGTTCACCTAAGCAAAAAGTAAATAATGTATACAGTTTCAGGACTTCAAAGATTCTGTTTTCCCATGGCGGGGTACAAATGAAACCACAGTTTTCATAATGCTGGTGATAGTTGACAGTGTGCTATTTAGTAAAATAATCTCTGAGTGAGTCATGCAGCACACATTTTCTGGAAGCAAGAACCATTTAAAAAGGCTAAATGACATGAATGCTGCAAGACACATAGCTCAAATAATAAGGGCACTGTAGAAGTAGTTGTTAATGTCATAAAAAATAAACAAGGATTTTAACTCTGAAGGGTATCCATCTGTTGCCCTGAAACGTATTAACTGAGTTTGGGCCCAAAGTATCTGTGAGCAAATGCAAAGGAAACTAATGGAAGGACATTCTAGAACCTAAAGTATCACATATTTCATTTTCAGTGCCAAGACAATCTTGGATGGTTTCTTAAGAGTCATTGCTATGATCTGGGAAAGAACACTGAGTGTTTCTAAATTCCTCTGGATGTGTTTCACTAGTGTATTATTAATTGTTCTATGTATTGGAAGGCATGGAATCTAAATGAGAAATGAGCTAAATTGGCAATACTTCCCCCCATCTAATTCTGAGAGAGAGTGAATGCCAATAGTTGGAAACCGGCTGAACCCAATATTCACAGAAAGCTCCCTTAGAAATACAATGCAATGCAACTATTTTATGTAGCATCTTTCAAACTGAACCCTGAGTTAAATAATAGAGAGTGATATAAGAGCATAAAGGGAGGGGGGAGAGAGAGATTGAGATTAAAAGGTATAGACAGAGAGAAGACCTACACTTTCAGCTGAAATCTAAGACACTGAAGGAGAGAGAAAGCTTGAGTGGAAGAGAAAATTGTTGCATCCACAGCAGGTGATATTGTGATGGTGCAAAGTGAAAAAGGCAGCGGCCGTCTACACAAATCAAGACATGAGCAAGGGTAAAAAGAGAAAAGATCCATGAAGTAGGCTGGTGTGATCTAGGAAAGGTTCTGAAGACAAAGAGGTTGGTTTTGAACTAGACTTTGAAATGAATGGGGAGCCAGTGGTGCTGTTTGAGGAAGTAGGAGGTCGTTTCATGAGACACATGTAGAAGTGTTGCAGGAGTACATTGCTAATTTTTCTAAACCGTCTTCATCCATCCATCCATCCATTTATTTTTAGCAAGTTTATCCTTGACCAGCCTCACTGAATTGACTAGAATTACATGACACTTTTGCAACAAACCCTCAAACCAGGAAAAATATAACTCGCTCCCAGCTTCAACCCAGAAACAAAACTTGGCCCAGGTTCACTGTTGCATTGGGCAGTTTCATTTTATTTGGGGAGACAGAGAGAGACAAGGGGACAGCTGAAAGCTGCTGCAGAAAGGTCTGACCCAGGGTCAGCAGGACCTTGGTGGGAAATCCAGGCAGCAGCACGCAAGATTTAGCACCCTAGCATCCATGACTTCAGCAAAGGGTTGGTTTGTACCCTGAATGGTACAGAGCAGGCTGGGTTGAGCTTCTAGGATTCTGAATGGGTTTAGAGAGCGTTAATCTGAATATTTAGGCATCGGAGACTGGGTATATTGCACTATTGTTGGGGAATGTGTATATGTAACTGCCTATAAGGGGTCTCCTCCTAGAATTGCCCTGATACTGACTGAGGGATTACCCAGTTTAAATAAAAGTGTTGATTTATTGTTGAAAGTGCCTGTTCCTGGGGGTTAACCTCTGCATTTCCAAGGGGGTTGAGGATGTAGTGAAGGGTGAGCGGGTTATTTCCAGATACATGGTTTAGTATTCAGGAACATCTCAAACAACCACCTGGCACAATGGATAAACCTGGTGGTTTTAAACCCAAGCCAGGTGAAATTTGGTGGTTTGCACGGGCAGGGGCAGAGGAGGGCGGGAAGAAAAAAACAAAACAAAACTGAAATGAAATGATAACCATCTGCAAACACAAAGTGTTATGCTCTGCTTAGTTTTGTGTCCCTATTTTCCCTTCAAAAGTCTTTTGAACATATAGCAGATGTTGACCTGCTGACTGTCCATAGAGGAGCTGGTTCACCATTGAGTAGCATTGCGAGCAGTCATTTATACCTGTGCAAGGAAGTGTAAAATGGTAACAGATTAGAATGGCACCTGTCAAGGTTCCTTCCCCACTCTGAACTTTAGGGTACAGAGGTGGGGACCTGCATGAAAACCTCTAAGCTTAACTACCAGCTTAGATCTGCTTTTGCTGCCACCACCCAAAAGATTTATGAGTTATTTGGGAAACTCTGTCTTCCCCCACAAAAACCTTTCCCTCCCTGGGTGGCCTTGAGAGACTCCTCCACCAATTCCCTGGTGAACACCGATCCAAACCCCTTGGATCTTAAAACAAGGAGGAATTAATCATTCCCCCCTCTTCTTTCCCCCCACCAATTCTAGTGAGTCCAGATCCAATCCCCTTGGATCTTAAAATAAGGAAAAATCAATCAGGTTCTTAAAAAGAAGGCTTTTAATTAAAGAAAGAAAGGTAAAAATCATCTCTGTAAAATCAGGATGGAAAATAACTTTACAGGGTAATCAGATTCAAAGAGCCCAGAGGAACCCCCTCTAGCCTTACGTTCAAAGTTACAGCAAACAGAGGTAAACTCTCTAGCAAAAGGAACATTTACAAGTTGAGAAAACAAAGATAAACCTAACATGCCTTGCCTGGCTGATACTTACAAGTTTGAAATATGAGAGACTTGTTCAGAAAGATTTGGAGAGCATGGATTGATGTCTGGTCCCTCTTAGTTCCAAGAGCGAACAATACCCAAAACAAAGAGCACAAACAAAAGCCTTCCCCCCCCCACCAAGATTTGAAAGTATCTTGTCCCCTTATTGGTCCTTTGGGTCAGGTGTCAGCCAGGTTACCTGAGCTTCTTAACCCTTTACAGGTAAAAGGATTTTGGTGTCTCTGGCCAGGAGGGATTTTATAGTATTGTACACAGGAGGGCTGTTACCCTTCCCTTTATAGTTATGACAGCACTATCCAACACCCTCTTCACACAGGTGGTAAACGGCTACTCCACGTGCAAGGCAATTGAGAATCCAGGCCACAATGTTACTCCAACTGGATGACTGACCAGACAAAAACTGCAGAAAAAGTTAAACCTAATTTCTTTGTGGCTAGTTAATGAAAAAGGGGCTGAATCCAGTTGACCTATTTGTACCTAAAATAAGCAAATAAAATAAATATTTTGAATGTATATTAAACCTTTTATCAGAAGATTGTAAAGTCCTTTACAGACCTAGCTCCACCACTGTGGGGTACCATAGCTAAGTGAGTCTCAGAACAAAACAAAAGGTGACTGACGTCGACAATGACTGTCTCATTCTAACCTGCTCAGCTTCAGAAGTCCAATTCTGCTGTGCTTCTCCAGATTTTGCTGCAGTGGATGTTTTTCTTTTCACGGTAGTCTTGGAAAACATAGGTGTGACCTGCATATGTCACTTTTTTTACTGCAGCAAATTCTCCAACCCTGGAATTCCAATTTTTTTTTGCTGTGCTGGCTACCTTCAGTAAGTTATTCCGCATCTGGATGATCTCACAGACTAAAGCATGAGTATGATAGTAGGCTATGAGGGAGATGGGTTTTTAATCACCTGTTACTCCCTTCACAGTATTGAAAACTAGCTCAAGATCAACCAAGATAAGAGCCACAAGATGAATCGGACATTCAGCACTGAATCATCTCATAGCTTCAGACTACCTTTTCAGGAGCAAGATTTCTTAAATTGTGAATTCTCTCTCCCTCCATCCCCAATCATCAACTTTAAATTGTAAACTTTATACCATTATAGACCACTGTGAATTCTGAATCTTACCCACTACAGGAGCTCTTTGCTACACTGCAGCTGGGAGGTGTGATTTCCAATTCAGGTAGACAGACTTATGCTAGCTCAGCTTGAGATAGCACTAGAAATAGCTGTGTGGATGTTGTGGCACAGGCGGTGGCTTGGACTAGCCTGCTATTTTTAGCTCACTAGCTTGAGCGGAGCTATCGTGAGTCTGTCTACCCATGCTGGGAATCACACCTTCCAGTTGCAGTGATACACACCTTTAATCCAATGCACAAACCTCTAGACATCCATGTCGCTTGCCAGAAATTCTCTTTAACTTTCTGTCCACCTCAACAACTGAGCCCTGAAATAACATTTAGCACCCTTTGCAAAGTGCTCTGAAATCTGTGGATGCAAATGTATCAAACCAGCAAAGCTCTGCATAGAGCTCAGGTGAAATGGATCTGCACACCACATTCTATTTCCCTTCAGGGAAAAGCTGCACCCCAAGAAGTAGGATACTTTTGTCACAGAGTTGGAAACAGAAAACACTGTTGGCAGACATGCGATTTCAAGTTGAACTTGATAATATTAACAAAGAAGAGGAGAGAAATGTCGATGTGTCAATTGAAACTGTGACTATAGAAGACAGGACATTCGTTGGTAAGACCAATGCCAGCTCAACCGGATTATAAAAGATTGTAAACTCAGTTTTTTCTCCAGGGGACACTGCTCTGTACAAGGACCACCAGGTTTAGCAAACTTACTGGAATAAACCAAAGACTCTCAGAAGGGGTGAATGGCAAAGAAGTGCTGGAAGAATTTTCTTCACAAGAAGTGTGTAGATCAAAAAGTAACATTGAAGGCATGTTCATTTGTCGACAATGAAGCCCACAGTAGGATTTCAGAATGACTTTATAGCAGCTGAATAAAGAACATTGTACCTGCTAAGAAACAACCAGCCTTGGTGAGATAAAGAGATGGAGCAACGTCTACTGGTCAGGATTCATGGATTCTATTCCCATGTCTCCTAACAAATCTGTGCCACAACTCGTCCATCCCCCAAATGGACTAAAATAAGGATATAAATCAGGAGCGCAACGTCAGGCTCTGGTCCCATTGGTTTTGCTTGTAGTTATGTGGAAGGGCCGAGAATGCAATTTAGGCGGCTTAATGCAAGGTTGATGGTCAAATAAAATTCCGATTGTTTATCGGTTAATTGAATAAGAAGCCTCTGATAGTGTATATGTCACCAAACCTGACTCATTATCTCATCACCAGTAATAACCAGACCCTCCCACCTCTGAATGGTTGCTCCATGTCTCGGCTTGTGTTTGGTTTCCTTGCTCGCTTAGACGCGTCGTGCCTCAGTCAGGGAAAGTTCCTCACTCTATGAGCTGGGTACTCTGCCACATCTAGTGAGCAGCACACAGGCTGCGGCTGATGCGCATGCACGCAAAAGGGTCATAAAACTCGCCTCTGCACTCCCCCGATCCTGGGACCCCTGTGCACCGGGTTAGTGCTCCAGCAAACAGTGGAGCAGCCAAAGGGACTGAAACTGCAGCCAGAGATTAACATAGCATAGGGGCATCCTGGCCAAATCCCCATTTTCTTTAGCCACATTGTCTTAGAAAGGAAGGATGGTCCAGTGTTTAGGGCACTCGCCTAGGACTTGAGAGACCCAGATTCAATGTCCTGCTCCACCACAGACTTCTTGTGAGACTTTTTGCAAGCCACTTAGTCTTTCTGGGCCTCAGTTTCTCCACATTAAGTGGCATTTGAGAGGAGAAATACATTACAAATTGTGAGGTGCTCATATACTACGGGGACCATAAAATTGCCTAAATTACATAGAAGCTTCATGGAATACATAGGTAGATTAGATGGCTACCCAACCAGAAAATCACTCTGTAGTAGGGCGTTCTTCCCAGGGCTAGATATGCCATCATTATGGACAGATTCAAATTGACATGGGGCAAAGACAACACATGACATGACGGAATCTGGCCATCATTTTGTAAAGGGAGTGTAAATTATTTCTAACCATAAGGCTATTAATAACATTCCATCTACTAGAGCATCCGATCCTTCCTACCAAAATATCACGAGCCAAGGTTATAGGATGTTTAATATAGATTGTTGCAAGAGTTTGGGTCGACGACACACTGACTGAAATCAGAATTTAAGCAAAGAGCACAGGGCCAGATATTCAGCTTAGCTCCAGCTACTTCAATGGTGCTATGCTGATTTACAACAGTTTAGGATCTGGACCATCCTGTTTAGAAAGAAATGTAATATTAAAAACGGTTATGCTCTGAAACTTAATAAAATTACAAATCAGAATATCTAGTGAAATTAATGATCCAAAATATTACAGTCAAGCAGAAATTAGCCTTGACTTCAATTCTGAAGGTCATTTGGAGTCATAAAAATACAGTTTTAGGTGTTATGGATTTGGAACATTTTAAGGTTGAGAAGACATTTGGCAGCAAGGAAAAAAAGTCATCTCCACGTCCATACTGCTGCTAAGAAAATGGAACCTGATTATTTCCAAAGCCCCATTAAAAAGCCCCATCAAGTTTCGAAAGACGCCCATTGCCTCCATTTCTTGTCACCACGTCTACTGGACTGGGCAGGAAGAGGTGCAGGAGTAGAATGGCATGGTAGAAGATTTCCAGAGGTGTCTCAGTTGAGTTCCAATGGGGCAATGGATGGGCAATCTCCCTCTGCACAACATTGGCATTGCTCCAAAGCCAAGACCCACAGGCTAGAGGGTTGAGATTTTTCTGAATCTGTGAAGTGGAAAAATAAAACAAAAACAAAACAAAACTGCAAGGCCTGGAATATTAAAAAAGAAATGACCTTGAAGGAGAGATGGCGCCTGTAATTGGGAGCAAGAGGACAGATGTGGATTAAATCAGGACCGACCATCATGTCACTAGCGGTCAATAAACTTGGGCTGCATTGCACCAAAAGGGAAGCAAATTGCAGAGCATGCCCTGCCCCCTGGCCCAAGTCTTCATTTAACGGTAGGGGCTGTCAGGTTTGACATTACAGCTGTGTCTAGGTTCTAATGCAGCTCTCATCACTGTGACAGCTGGGTGCCTCACACATTATGAAGTGTACACAGATAGAGGGTGAAATCCTAGCTTTAATGAAGTCAACAACAAAATTCCTACTGATTTCACTCTCTCTCACCCCCACCAGTCTGCATGGGCTGGGTTTGTATGAGCAAATTTGAGAAGGATAAATCCAGGAAGGAGTGGGAGAGTTATTTGTATTACAGTGGTGCCTAGATGCTAGAATCAAGGATTGAGACCTCGTGATACAAACGCATGTTTAGATCGAATTCCTGCTCCAACAATCTTACATCCAAATAGACAAGAAAATGGATGGGAGGATGGGATGCTGTATGACTGAAGATGAACATTTGTATCATTGCTACCACTGTTCTACAATTGCAATAAATCTCATACAAAGTGTATCATGTAAGGTGTCAATGGAAAAGTTACAATCTGTCAAGTTTGATTATCCTGGTTAAATCCGTGTATCATCACTGTCTCTGAAGTTATGAATATTGGCTATGTATTTGTATCTCAAATGTGTTTGGTCTTGGGGTGACACCCATAAGGTAGTTTACATCCAGTCTCGCCAGCCCATTCTGAATGGACTATTCAAGCTTGATGGGCCATTTAGAAGAATCCACTCTCCAGAAAGCTCTTACTGAGGATTTAGAGTAGCAGCCGTGTTAGTCTGTATCCGCAAAAAGAAGAACAGGAGGAGTACTTGTGGCACCTTAGAGACTAACAAATTTATTAGAGCATAAGCTTTCGTGGACATGCATCCGAAGAAGTGGGCTGTAGTCCACAAAAGCTTATGCTCTAATAAATTTGTTAGTCTCTAAGGTGCCACAAGTACTCCTGTTCTTCTTCTTACTGAGGATGTCTCAGACAGAAAGGAGCCATTGGTCATCCCTGTGATTCAGCAAAACATGTAAGGGAACGTGACATGGACATGTGACCTCAGGCTCCATCTTTGTCAGTAACTTTCCATACACAAGGGCTGTGGGCTTTGTTTGGGACAATAAATTTCCAGACCCATGGCAGAGGATATAAAAGACACCTGAGATATCTCTATGTTGCCTCGTTCCTGCTCCAATTCTTTGGACTGTGGATTTACAGCTAAAAGGAATATTTTGAACTATGGACCGAGGACGTTCCAATCTTTTGGAAGCTACCAAAGAGACTTTGGCAAGCCAGCAGTCTATTCCATCACTGGTATGATCCTGATCTATGAACACTGAAAATCACTTGTATGTATATGATTCCTTAATTATTCAACAACTCTCTTCTTTTCTTAATAAAATCTTTTGTTAGTTTACTAAGGATGGACTGATGAGATATTAGGGTAAGATCTGAAATACATATTTACCTGGGGGTAAGCATCTAAGCCTTTGGGATTGGTAGAACCTCAGATATGGTAAACGGGGTTTTCAGTAACCTCTCACTATATTAGACCAGTCAGTCTGGATGGGAGCCAAGAGCTGGAATGCCTGAAGGGGTCTGCATTTGGCATTTCATTAACCAGAGTGGTGCTACAGAAGATCCCTTTTTATTGGTTTGGTTAATCTAATTATAGAATAAACCACCAGTCTTTGAGAATTATCTACCCTGTTTCTTGCAGTCTTCCTTGAGTGAAGCATTGTCAGTGTGGTCCATTCCAGGCACCTGGTCACAGAGGAAATGAAGTATTTTGCGGTTTAGATGTTGAAATTCGTGATCAGCAGGTTCTCTTCCGCAAATGAGTTCCAGATATGTTGGACAATCACCAAGAAAACTCTCTCTCTCTCGTGCCTAGGACTCTCACTGTTGTGTAGAGCAGGTCAGGAATTGTTTGATGAAACACTTTTTCACTGAAAAATGCTAATTCATCAAAACAGAAACTTTTGACAGCAAAGGGTTGATTTTGACAATTTATTTTACTTGCAAAAAAGCTGACACTTGAAAAATGAAAAATTACAGCTTTCCAATTCCAAATGACATTTTGTTTTGAAAATTAAGCTACTTATAGTTCCATTTTGGGGAGAATATTTAGTTCACAAAAATTTGAGACTGACTTTTCATCCCAATTCAGGATAGGAAACTTTTCAAAATCTCGAAAGTTCTTATGTCATGGGAAAGACATTTCCGACCCAGCTCCACTCTTGAGATTCCATTTTTCAAGATCATTATCACTCAGGTAATACCCTCAAGAGCTTTGAAGATGAGGATGGAAACCTTGAATTTGACCTGGGATTTATTAGGGAGCCACTGAAGAAAAACGGAGCGCTGGGGTGATATACTCTCAGTGGCCTATGTTGTTGGGTAGACGGAGTGATGTGTTTTGAAGCCAATGGGGCTTTTAAGGTTGGTGATTTTTGGACTTCTAATAAGCCTGAGGTCATGAACCCGAAAGTTCGAAGGTTTACAGAAAGAGACAGTCTGAGCACAGAAAGAGGCAGGATTTTTCCGTTCTAATCCCAGCTCTGATACTGGGCCTGGTTCTCCTCTGCTTTCCCTTTGTTCACATATCGACACCTGTGCAATGTGAGTGTAAAACGTTATCCTAGCTGTGAACGGAGACATTTTACAATCGCTTTGCACAGATGTGACTAGCAATATGAGGAGCAAGGCAGTGGGCAGATCATTTCTCCATATGTAAAATTGGGACAATATTTATTAATTTGCCTCACAGGGTTGTTGAGCGAATGAATCAAATTGTTAATGTTTGTACAATTACTGGATTATGTAGTGAGATAAATGCCCAGTACCTGTGTTATTTCTAAGATGAAGAGTGATTTTATTATTGATCCAATACCATTTAAAAGACAATAAAAATCCGTAGAGGTTTAATTTCTCTAGTCTCCGGTATTCAGAGGGGATGCTTGTGAGGAGTGTATTTGGCTGTTCCTGAAGAAACAGGATGCCACCGGAGCAGCTGATCTCTCAGTGACTTTCACTTATTTGCTTGTCGCATGGATTCCAGAGATCCCCTCCCACAACGTCTCACATTTCTGACGGTGAACCCTGGGTTAACCAACCTGTAGCTCAGACACATAGGAAATCTCCCTTGGAGATGGAAGCTGACTGCCCCGCCAGCTGTTGGAGAGGTGCCTGCTGAGCCAATTGTTCAAATAGAGAGGAGGAGAATCTTCCTTTAACTCTGCAAACCCATGTGTGTAGGTCAGATCTACTTTTCCCAGTTATCATATCTTTCTAATGAGTGCGTTGGCTTGGCAAAAACCCATGAGTGTCCCATGAGGCCTGAAGGCAAAGATGACAGAGAGCCTCATAACTGTGAGGGATTGTAACTAACGTGCTTGTGTAACTTATCTCTATTGTAGCACGCAGATTGATGAGCTATTTGAGAGAGAGAGATGTCTCTTCTGCTCATTCATTTCAGCTGACAAAGAGGTTGTTTTCAAAAGGACTCGAGTGACAGCTAAGAAATCTATCTTGGTGGATTGGCAAGGACTGAGAATTTTGTATTTTAGCTGTGGGACAGTCTGCCAATTAATTTCACAGGGGTTCATATGATTTAGACATCCTTGAGCTCTTAGTGATAGACACTGGATTCAGAACAGCTCAAGTTCTCTCTCTACTTATCTATGGATTGCTGTCATCTATGCAGATTACATGGCACCAACCACAATACTAGCACTCCACCAATAAAATAAGTACAAATACAAATAAAACACGATTGACAGAACTTATGACTGATGGGTGGCTGAGTCTCACAGCTCTCCTGTGAATGCAGGGTACCCAGCCCATGTGAAGAAAAAGTTTGCCTCCTCAAACTCTCACGGGACCTGCTCTGGCTGGCGATTCAAGGAGCATCAATGGGCACTAGGGAAAACAGCATCCTTCCCACCAGCCAAGTAGGATTGATGTGGGTGGCAAGAAGTCAATAGAAGGAGAAATAGGGAAATGCCAGAGGATTCCCCCTTCATCACCATGAGCAATAATAATATTTTACAGCTCCATAGCTCCTTTCTTCTGAAGATCTCCTTGTGATTCACAAAGGAAGGTAAGTATTATACCCAGGCACAGACAGGTGAAGTGACTTGCCCAAAGAAGACCTGGTTGGAACGCAAATGTCAGTTTGGTAAAGTGAAATGTTTTGCTGAAATCTATTACAGATTTGACAAATCTTTCTTTAAAACTCAGGCAGGTTTTCACATCTACTGCCTAATTCTCGGGGATGCAGAGGCCCAGTGCGAAGGCATTCTGCCTCCCGCTCACTCTCTGGCTCCTGGAGTTAGTGGCGTTGCTGTGGAGGACGAGTAGTGGGATGAAAGGATCTTGTCAAGATCCTTCCCTGAGGGCAGCCAAGAAGCCAACAAATTCCATTTCAGTTCTCCCAAGATAGGATTTTTCTTGAAATCCATTTCCAATAAAATGGTGACGTTTAATATTTCATCCCAAAATGGAATGGGACTCTTTTTCAAAGACAAAAAATTTCATGGAGAGGAATTCTCCTTTTTCAGCCAGCTCAAGCACAAAAGTCAACAGAGCTCATACCTCCTGGCTCCCAGTTCTGTCTTTCTCCAAGTGTGCCACCTCCCTATCATCAGCATCGTTGCCTTATCTATAGTGGGTAGCACAAGTCAGGTTCAGTTCAGAGGCTTATCTGAAGCTGCTCCAAAATTAGTTTTCAAATGTGTCCAGGGAATCCTGTGAGAACAGGCCATCTCAGAGGCTCTCCCTTATGTTCTACTTCTGGGGGCTATGAATATTGCAAGAGCAGCCTCTTCCATAGTATTGCAGCTGTTGTAGTTCTCGATTTGGCCAGAACCAGGAAGTAAAGCGGTGTATGAAAAATAAAAAAAGGGGGGGGAGAGAAGATCCTTGAGAAACTTATATTTAAGACATTTCAAGAAGAGACCATCTCAGAAATGATCAAATGTTTGGCAAAGTGGGAAAAGGAATGTTCTTATTTTATTTCCCCGATACCATTTCACTTAATCCTGTTCAACCTGATAGTGTGTCGGAACATCTGAAATCCTAAGGACCAACCTACACATTCTTTACTAAATCCCCATGAAGTAGAGCACCATATCAGCAATGTCTCGCCAACATCTTCTCTTAAACTTCTCACTCCTCTCTGTGCGGCACGTAAGTGAAGTGTCATCTGGTAGCATCAGCATTCTGGATTGTGTCCATAGTTTGGGAGAGAAGGAGGTTCTTCCCCCCAATACAAGTTGAACAAAATACTTAATATCTTGGTAGGATGACTAAATTGACCATTGTATATGGACCTTTTTTATTACTTGGAAAATTACATTGCCTTCTATCCTCATTATTCACCTTCAGAAACTCAGAAAATAGAAGATGACAATGCAAACCCAGGCCACATGTGGAAAGCCACCACTGCTAGCCACTTTCCGAAGAAAGGTTTCAGAGTAGCAGCCGTGTTAGTCTGTATCCGCAAAAAGAAGAACAGGAGTACTTGTGGCACCTTAGAGACTAACAAATTTATTAGAGCATAAGCATCCGAAGAAGTGGGCTGTAGTCCACGAAAGCTTATGCTCTAATAAATTTGTTAGTCTCTAAGGTGCCACAAGTACTCCTGTTCTTCTTTTTCCGAAGAAACATTCCTCCTCATTATCATAAGACCTTTCCCTGTGCATCTGGCTGGCTACGTAGCTCCATAACACTAATGTCCATCAGTCTGGAGCAGAGCAGATTCTAACAGAAGGGAAGATTATGAGATTCTGCAATTGCCATCACTTACATTTTCCGTACAACTCTGCAAATGCTTTTAGCAGATGAAGGAAGAGGAAGCCACTCAAACAGTAATCACTATGTGACTGCTGAGAATTAGGACACATGTTCACAGTTAAAGGCAGAACGCCTTTTGTCCCTTCCTTAAGATATTACTTGTTATTTATAAAAGCTTGGGTGCTACACTTGAATAGCAAACTAGAAGATGCCTGCACAACTACAGAATGCCTGAAAAATCTCACCCTGTCTGTTGCATGAGGAAAGACTACAGGAGATAGGGCCATAACTTGTCCTCCATCCACAAACACAACTCCCGCTGATTTCAAATGGCAGTGCAGGCATGAATATAGAGCTACATGTGGTTCTTGATCCATCTACAAGTTTGTAAATGGTAAATTCCCAAGACTCTAGAAACATCTTGCTTCTGACTCAGTTTTGCTGCAGGTATTCTGTGCCTTAAGCTCAAGTGATGAGGGATGCTTTACTTACCTTCAGGACTCATTTTTACCCCCAAATGCCTAGGCAACACTGCCAGCCAATGCTGACCAAGCAGTGGTGAGAAGAGACTACTGTTTACTGGTCTGCATTTTTGTTTCAATTACCCTCTTCCCCAAATCCTCCGTAACTACAAAATTATACAATCTATAAAAAATGCTTATATTACTGTTGCCCCATCCTTTCCTACCCCTTTTTTTATTTCTTTGTTTCCTGCATCTGTTACATCTGGTGCTAAGACAAGACCATAACCACTTCAGAGAAGGAATGTCTTTACTAAGTCTGAACAGACTGTGACATGATTGTCTTGGTATTGGGTGCTCCAGGCCTCCCTTTCCCCTCTTCCGAATCCAGACATTTTACTCTCCCACTCTTGTATGAGCCAAACACAGTGCTTCTGAATGATTTAGCCCTCTGGCTAGATCATAAAATAGAACCCTCTTTCAGAGGTAACGGGAAGGCTAACAAAACAAACATTTTTCATTTCAGGGGTTATTGTTTTATCATTTGAAATACATCTGAGGGTCACACCATCCCAAAACCACTGACCAAGATTTAAGGCAGGTCTACACTACTGCTTAAGTTGATCTAACTTATGTCTCACAGGGCTGTGAAAAAGCCTCCTCCCCCCTCCCCTAGCAATGCAAGTTTTGCACTGTCCACACAGGGGCTATGTCAGCAAGAGAGCACTCTCCCATCAGCATAGTGCATCTTCACCAGATGTGCTACAGCGGCGCAGCTGTACTGTAGTGTAGACTTGCTCTTAGTAATGGTCTGTCACTGTGGTGGTATAATTTACCTGGTGCTGTTGCTGTGGCGGCAGAGTGCTGGCGTGGAAGGCTGAATCCGAAGTCTAACCTGTGGCCCTGGGATCACCTGGGGCTTCTGGCCAGGTACCACTAAACTTTTTGGGAGCTGACAAGGAAATCTGTGATGACTGGCATGTGTGTTACCTTCCTGGCTCCGGCTCCCTGAACTCAGTGTTCCTGTTCAAGGATATGTGTGTCCGCACAGTATTGAGTGGGTGTGGTCCAGTGCTACATAACTGCTGTTTGGACTGTTACCGTGTTTTGTTCAGACTGTTGCTGACTTAACCAGTTCCTGGTTATTATGTGTTCTGTAATAATTTACCTGCGTGTCTTGCTTAATTTTGTGTGTGTCTGTATGTGGGTTTTTTGGATTGCTATTCTGGGATGCATCAAAGCATAGCAAACGCTGGGAGGCAGATAATGAAGCACAAGTCGGGCTGAGCCCTAGTCCCTTAAAGGGCCAGCCCTCCCTATGACACCACGATGCAAGTGTACCATTAGCAGCAGCGGTGTGGATTTTGTTATTTGCTGTGGTCATCTTTTGCATTTCAGAATGTTCTGGTTTTTAATCTTTGTATTCTGCTGTTATTCTGTAAACATCTGGGCTGGGGTTCCTTTTTCTCCTGTCCAGTTATAAGCAACAGAGGGTCCTGTGGCACCTTTAAGACTAACTTCTGTTAGTCTTAAAGGTGCCACAGGACCCTCTGTTGCTTTTTACAGATTCAGACTAACATGGCTACCCCTCTGATACCTGTCCAGTTATAGTGAACTCTGTATCGAATACTGCTACTGACCTCCTTTGCAAAGTGCTTTGAGATCTACCAATAAAAAGTCCTATATAAAAACTGGACAAGGTGAGTGAGGTAATATCTTTTATTGAACCAACATCTGTTGGTGAAAGAGACAAGCTTTCAAGTTTACACAAAACTCTTCTTCTGGTCACATTTTAAGCCAGGTATTAATATTATCGTCAGTGTCTTTGTGATGTAATGGTCACACAAGAGCCAGTATAAGAAATCAAACCCATCACCTGTAAGGCAGGTACCTAGGTACAGGTGGGGCTAAGCACAGGTCCCTTAAAAGGGCCAGCCCACCAGCGACAAGCACCTAGTACCATTGATTTCTGACCTGGCTGGGGCCTCTGTAGGCAGTACTGTGATACAAATAATGATATATGGTGAAAATGTCATAATTTATGTGTTACATATATATCTATGAACTACAATATGTGAAAGAGGGCTGCTATTGTCTATAAATCCATAGAGAATCACAAAGTCCAACTTAAAGTGTAGGCTATGTATACAATATTTGCATAGAGATTGCCTATGCTTTCTGTTTCACAAAGACCACAATAAAATATACCTGAATGTTACATCTTCCAGGCATTTCAGTAGGGGTTGCAGCATAAGGCATGTTACATTCGTGCTAGTGAAATGAAAGGACACTCACACACCTGTTGTTTGTGGCATATCTTGGGTAACATGATTCGGTGGAAAAACAGTTATCTGATATGCCTTCACTCCACCAACATATGGCATGCCTTCCCTTCACTGAAATGTTACAGGCTGCTGAATGCTTTTTTTGCCTTTCACATGTTGAGAAAGTGGCTTCCATAGTCTTTTGCAAATGGCAATACACCCTATAATACAGTCAGAACTGTGTCATTTTGGTCAGCCCAGAAGTATGAGATTCTGATACTCAGCTGGTATAAAGCAGTGTAGTTCAAAGAGAGCGGAGCTATGCCCCAGTTGAGAATCTGATCCTAAAATAGCAGATGTTTGTTCAATATTATAGTTAATAGAGGTTTCTGAGTTTATTCATGTTGAGATGTTGTTCTTACCAGTCCCAATTTTGAAATGAAGGTCTAAAGAAAAACAACATCAAAGTAGCACAGTATATGTGGGGGCAGATTTATTCAGCAGCTGCCAATTTTACTTTTGTTTATGGAACTAATATCTTGTAGGGATTACCCCAAATCCATAACAGTCGCGATTGCTATAGTCTGCCTGAGGAGCTGCATATCATAAATTGCAGGCTGTAAAAATGACATTTTGCCTCCCAGCTACCTCTCCGAGAAGGCTGCACAGCAGAGAAAACTTCACCTAAAATCAGGTTGAATTTACCTTCTTGGGATAGACTTCAGCCAAGTGAATTTTCAGATGGCAGAATCAAAATAAATGAATTGAGCTAAAAGTATTCCTTTTTCCCCAAAGGAAGGCTCCTTTTGTGAATCCTGCGTCTGGAAGTGGAGGGAAATCCTTTCAGGCATTTTAGATCATAAAAAAAAACCCTTCTTTAAGCAATGATGCTAACACCTGTGATTTTATCTTCTTCCAGACCAAGCTCCTGGCATCAAATGATTTCCTGAGAATCTCAATTTTCATTATTTTTTTTTGTAAGTATCTAGGCCTTGTGTTTGAGGAAAAAAGTTTGAAAACATGGTCAGAGTGCACCCTCAAGGCTGAAAACTCAAAAGGCAAAGAAAAAGAATCCAGCATTTGTTATTTTCTCAAAATCTCATGGTTTTTAGGGTCTGACTCATGATTTTGGAGTGTTTGGAGCTGGCAATACTGCCCATTGGTGATGTTCTGCACATGTGGGGTGGAGCTAGGCCTTATATGTAGACTGAGAGAGCATAGTTGTGGGGATACTGGCCTCTCTGGTGGAGAGAAGCCTTGGGAAAAGGTTTAACGCACAGGCAACAACAGAGGAAGAATGTTACAGGAGCAGATTAGGCTCCTGAGTGGGAAGCTCTGACGTAGAACCAACAAGGGAACTACAGTGAAGCCTGAGTGGGGCAGAAGGGCTGTTAGTTTGGACCTGTTTGTGCTACCCTGGAATGAGTTTAGACTTTGATGTGACTTGACTGGAAGGCCAAGCTACAAAAAACCCAGAGAGGGAGTCAGGAGAAGATGCAGGCTAAGAAAGGCTATTGTAGGTCTGAGAAGAAGGCACCAGAGACAAGGACTCCATGCAACGCTGCAACCAGAGATGAGGGGGCACCCAGGAGATGACAATGTGTTACTCCACATCTTTCTCAAATGCGAGCGCACAGAATCATACCCATAGTCCAACAACAGCAACAAAAAACACACCCATAGATGTTAAAAACTAAAGATCTACTGTGTTATAGATTCAGTCCGCCCCATCCCAACCACCAGTGCAGGATTATTGCCAGTGTTGCACCTTCTATTGCTTTCTAATCTAGTGTTAAATGTCTCAAGTGAGTAGGTTCTGCACCACTTGCCTTGAGAGAGTCTATTACCGGTAGGTTTCACCACTGGGAATTTGTTAGTGATGTTCACTCTGCATTTTTCTTTTCTTAATTTCATCCCATTGCTGAGTCTCAGAAATCCTTTCCTCCAGGCCCTTAACTACATTGTCCTTCTTTGAATACCCCCCTATTTGATTGCATGTTTCTGGCACTGAGGGGCCAAGAATTGATGCATTTTTTTTTGTGTGTGCAGACACATTTGTGTACAAAGGTGACAGGAACCCTAACCCTAGATGTGTGCATTCAAATACTTATACCATACACAGATTTTCAAAGTCTCACTCTCTCTTTCTCCATCCAGGGCCGGCTCCAGGCACCAGCTTCTCAAGCAGGTGCTTGGGGCGGCCGCTTGGGAGAGGGGCGGCAGGTTCAGGTATTTGGTGGCAATTCGGCGGACAGTCCCTCACTCCGGCTCGGAGTGAACGACCTCCCGCCGAATTGCCGCCGCAGATCACGATCGCGGCTTTTTTTTTTTTTTTTTTTTTGGTTTTGGCTGCTTGGGGCGGCCAAAACCCTGGAGCCGGCCCTGTCTCCATCACAGTCTCCCCTTGTCCCTTTCCAACTCATTTTATGTCTGGAGTACCAAATGCAGTCACATGACTCCAACTCCCATCTCTATGGACTCAGAGATCCACCTCTCTGTCCCTTCACCATCCATGCTTGTATCTCCACTGATTCTGACTTCTCTTCCTGAGTGTCTTGCTACCAGTTCTTTAATGCTAACATGTCCAAAACCGAACTCATCTTTCAGCTCACATCCTCTTTTATATATTGCCAATGGAAACTTCACATCCCTCCTTATGCCTTATCCTTGTAACTTTGGTGGCAAGTTTCTCTTTCCACTCAAGTTCTCTCTGCCCCTGCTCACACATTGATGCTATTCCTTAATCCTACCAGTTTTATCTCTCCAGCACCACCAAAATCTGCCCACTCCTCTCCATTGCCACTATAAACCCTCTTGTCCAGCCCTTGATGATTTCTTATATTGCCTACTGCATCTTCCTCCTCTCTTCTTCTAGACACCAAGCTCCATCCACATCTACCTGCCCAAAATGCTATGATGAAAACCACCAGCCTTTCCCAACGTTGCTCTTTTTTTCCCTTACTTACTTCCCAATGTTGCTTACTTTTTTCCTACTTCGTTTCACTGCTTTTGCCAGCTCCAACCCCCCCACTGGGTTTGTACATTGTCTATCTAGAGAGCAAGGTCTTGGTGTTCAGGGACCTTGTCTTCCCATTAGTTTGTAAAGTGCCTAGCACCTTGCTGGTAACCATGCCAATAATAAAGTATGACCTTTATGCTTCTGCGTCATAATTGGTGCAAAAATGCTTTATTTACGTTAGTGTTAAACAAATGTGTGAGAGCAAAAGGATGACTGCATATATCTTCTTGTTTTTTTAAAAAAAGACTAAATAATTATAAACAGCATGAAATCTCTATGGTTTTTGCTTTTTCCGCCAATATCCTGCTATGGCGCTTGAACCGTAGTCTTTTGGTCCAACAGTTAAGAAAAATCAATAGTATCATACTGATACACAAGAAAGTTTATTACAGTAGCCATAGGCATCTCTACAACCTTACCCTATCAACCTGGCTTGCTAATTGGTTTGCAATAGTGTTACTGCCATGAAAAATTATCCAGGTCTGTCTTGTGAAAATTCAGCTCTATCAGCATCAAGCACACAAACAACCAGGGAAGTGGTCAAAGGTCACTCACTAGTTGTTGAGTACAGAAACTGAAGCTTGTTAACATTCTGTTGCTGTTTCTTACAGGGAGAAGAAAAAACCCCAGCAACAACAAAAACAGGCACATCACTGCTGCAGAGAGCTGTCCTCCAGAGGATTGAAAATAGATGATCAAGCTTCTCTCTACTCACTTCCACTCAACCATCAGGCTTTCATTGACGGGAAAGCCTAAAAATCTGCCAAAAGTGTCATTTTATACATGCCTGAAGGCCTCAGTGTGCAGTGCTCACCTTCTTTGTCCACTACAGTACAATCTCTCTCTAACTATTCCTCTTTCCACTTAACCGCACCATAGTTTATTGTTGTATTGAATTAAAGTTATGGTTAAAAAAATTAGTTTAAAAGCTCATGCATGCTGGCAAGAATAAATTAAAACATTGCAAAGCCTGATGCAGGTGATGCAGAACATAGGGAGCTGAAGTGACTTGAGGGGCCACCATCTCTGAGTCCTTCCTCCAGCAAAGCTCCAACCATTAAGTCAATAGAAGGTCTGACTGAGCATAGAATGCAGCACTTGGCTCCGAGTGAGAAAACATGACAGGAAGGATTGTGTCTCACTGCGATGAACCCATTCCAGAAAGAAGGTGCATCAGAATCATGGGCAGACAAATGAGGAAGAGCTACCTACTGAGAAAAAGGAGAATCTGCTGTTTCTGAGTTGCACTATGTATTTTGTGGGATAATAGAAGCATAGGATTGGAAGGACCTCGAGAGGTCATCTAGTCCAGTCCCCTGCACTCAGGGCAGGACTAAGTATTAGACCATCTCTGACAGGTGTTTGTCTAACAGGCTCTTAAAAATCTCCAATGATGGAGATTCCACAACCTCCCTAGGCAATTTATTCCAGTTCTTAACCACTCTGACAGTTAGGAAGTTTTTCCCTTATGTCCAACCTAAACCGCCCTTGCAAATGGTCCAGATTCTAAGTTGTATTCAGTGCAATCCAGGAAGGGTAGGAGGTATGAAGATACTGTCAAACAATCTTTGCTTCTCATTCCACACCCATTTTTGGGGCTGGGTGATAGTCCCCTGATGCTGTACTTCATTTCAGGTCTGCATAGCCTCAAGGAGATGTTTTAATAGCCATGGATTGCTGGGGATCTTCTGCCAGTGGTCATGTTGCAGACTTAGGATTGATGGCAACTGTATGCCTCCTAGAGATCACCCTGCACATGGGGAATTCTCAAGTGGCTCGTTAAGCTGGCTCGTTAAGCTGGCCTTAGGGCTGCTTTGCACCACTAGAGCCTTCACGTGCCAGAGGATCTGACTCGTGGTCTCCAGTTAGGCTAGTTGATTGTTTGCAGTTGTATTGCGCCCCAAAGACCAAGTTTCCAGCTCCCGAAGTTTTTGTTGTTGCTGCTGAGAAAATCTGGCATGGAAATAATTTGGAGAAATCTTAGGCGTCATGGCAAAAAAAACCCCACAGATTTTGTCACAATTTTAAAAATTTCCGTTCAGGACTATGGAGGTACTTTCAATTTCTCCACCCTGCGATGGATGGGAGGATGAGGCTAAGAAGGGACCAGCAGTGGAAAACCTTCCCTCCTACCCAGAACCTCATGCCAACAGCAATAACTTCTGGGGGTCCCGGGGTGGGGAGAAAAACTAGGAAGTCATGAAAACTGACTTTCATGACACCCATGACAAATTTTCTCTCCTAAGGAATCAGATTGGAAAGGAACGCAGGTGTGTGAGATGTGCCTTGATGTATGATCTCACTCCCTAATATGGAATTGGCTGTGTCAAGCTCAGATAGTCTCATCTGCACGTTCTATTCATTTTTTCATTATCCTACCCAGGCCTATAGATCATACCAAATTTTAAAAAGAAGAAGGAAGATTTTTTTTTTAAATGACGACAGAAAATACATCCAATTCCCAAGGGAAAGTGTGCCATTTTAACCAGCTGGAGGGGAGCTCGGTAGACTTTGGACAGGAAAACAAATTGATTCAGAAAGCCACTGAGCTCTATGAATAACTCAAATCTCAAACTGATAATATTTTACTATGGTTTGTTATTGTGTTATCCAGCTCTGCTGAAATGCTCCTCTCCCGCCCCCCACACCCACACTTAAAATACAATATTACAGATACTCTTCACTGGTAAAGATCCTGTCAAAGTATGGTAATCAAATCCAGCTTTGATTTCATGCTTACTTTTCTGCTCATCCCAATTGTAAAGCTAAGCTGTAATTAATACATAAGAGGCTGGTGATTATACAGCGTTAGGCTGAACATATAGAGTGAACATACAGCATTAGATTGCATTTCAATAGATCAGGCACCTTAAAGAAATAAGATCTCCTAATCAGGTCTGGTATTAGGAGACTGATAACTTATCTAAATGACAATCATGAGCTCTTGCGCTGATCTCTTCCTTCCAGTGACTCTGTGTGTGTGTGTGTGTGTATAGACTGATTAGTTAATCTTGCCTTTTTAATATAAAATTTTTAAATCATGTGTGATGGGGTGTAGAGGTCCTCTATTGGAGGCCCCACTGCTCTGCTGCAACCCGCCCCAGGAAATAGTTCTCTAAGAGGAAAAGCGCAGTGAATATTAGACATTCGGGCTTGCCTAAGGAGGCATCCCAGGAGCAGGTATTTGGGGAACCATTGAGATCTGGTCCTCCAGCATCTAGAAGGGCTGGGGACCAGCAACAGGCAATCAAGACCCAGCAGGCCAAAATAAAAGGAGCTTCCTGCTGCTAGCTAAACAGTTCCTGGTTGGAGCTAGTGGAGTGGAGAAGGATGCTCCCTAGACCACCACCAAAGGAAACAGTCCAGGGCCCATTTCTGGTGACAATCAAGGGCATGAGTGCTGGAGGAGCCCTGCTGAGTTAATTGCAGAGAGGGAATTAAGGCTAAATGGGTAAGAAATCATTTAAGTTACAATTGATCCTGAAGGGCAAGGAACTTTTTCAGTTTGAGTTTGTTTTATCCTGAAAGGGGTTTGGATTGTGTGACCAGGCCAGAAGACCACACCACAAGAGACCCACCAAGGCTGACTGATAGCCTGCAGGGGGTGTAAGGAACTGAAGAAAATGACAGCACCGTGCCTGGACACAGAGGAGCACTCAGATAATCACACGAGACAATGAATGTTATTTCTTACATCTGAAATGGTCCCCAGCACTCCACTCCCAATGTAGGGGCACCTGGGCTTAGAAAGAGATAGAAGCAATTCCACACGGAATGCTCCCTATCTCCCTGCCTGCCCATGGAGGTCTCACTTCTAGGAGAAGAAGCTGTGATGGGGTGAGCCAATGGCACCTTTACCTTCAGTACTGAGATTTCAGTGAAAAGACAGGAAAATAAGTCCCTTCAGTCACCTAGGGGAGAACCAAATCAAAGGACTAGCATGCTTAACAGGTCATCTCCCTGCCAATGGAGGGGAAAGCTACTCATGTCTTGAAATACGAAACACCTTAAAAATAGGGTCATACGGTTCCATTCAAGGCCACCAGGGTCTGCTGTTCCATATTTCACAGGGAATCCCATTAATAAAATGATATATAGTGGTCAGCGAGCTGAGGGAAAAGCAACATGACGGTCCTGAATCTGCATGTAGTGCTCTGGGGTAAATCAAGAGTAACTCAGTTGAAACCAGTAGTTACACCAGTGAAAGATGAGAGTCAGACCCAAGTTCTAGACCTTAGAAGTTTAAGCAGCCCATCCTTTTGACAGTGCTAAGTTTCAAAACCATTTAGTAAAAAAATAAATGATATAAAAAAAAGACTTATTTTTCATTTTGGGGATCTATTGTACTTCATCACCGCACTGCACAGGGGCTCCTCATTTGCGCGGAGCACAACTGCATTCCCAACTTGCTGTACCATTTCCTTGCCCCATAATGAGATCATATGCAAAAGCCTAAATTATGCAAATGAAAAGGCTCCACTAATACTGTTGAAATATTCCTGGAGTGTACACTTGACAACCTCAAAGTACATTTCACACCACTAATGACTTCATCACTAACACAATTGTCATGAGTCAAGCAGTTTCCATGGCAACAGCCTCATACAGCTGTTTACCCATATAAAGTACTGCACCTACTTAGTTACATATACAGACAGATCACTAGATTCCTAGGTACTGAAATTGAAATAATTCAATTTTCAATATCTCTCTTTATGAAGTGATTCTGCCAGCTATAGGTATTAGCATATCAATGTGACTTTGACAGGGGCTGCTGCAAAAGACATATTTTGCAGGCACTTCATGTCAATTAGAGCCCTAACTGTTTCATGGAATACTCATTCCTGCCAGATTAAGGTCAGGCTGGAAGGTAATTTAATTGGTGCCATTATATCTAGGGGGAAAAATGCTCTAATAAAGTGCACACAGTGTAGCTGCCAGTGAAGAAGTGCTGTGAAACATTAAAGGGATTGCCTTCCTAAAGTGTATGGGCAAACCATTTAGAGAGAGAGAAATAACTTCAAGTGCTTTGTTTCCAACAAAATTCCAGTGCCTCTGACCAAGGGGAGAATTTGATTTTACTTGAAGGAATTCCATTCCCACGAGAAGACTCTCTAAAAGCGATGGGAGGGAGGGGGAAGCACACAACAGAAGAAACTACACAGCTTCTCCTCCGCGCTGCTGAAGGTTTAATTAAAGATCAGCCAAAATCAGAAACATTTCAAGAACTATTCTCTGCTCCCCAATAACTCTGGTGGTTTGTAGACAGTGGAATGGTGACAAGTTGTACAAAACCCACTCCAGGAAAGAGGGGGAGTCAGAGCATCTTTGAGCTCAGGCAGCCCTTCCTCACCTGTGCCGCGACACCTGTGAGGCATGCCAGTTTAGGAAAAGGAGCCTCAAAAAGGGAGAAGGTCAGTTCAGAAGGCGGGGGAGGTGGACAGATCTTAGGCTGACTGTGCACACAGTGTGGTAGGGCAGAGATCTGGAGGATCCTGGTAGGACAAAGAAGCTAGAGCCACTTTTTGTTTCTGTTAATGTAGTTTCCTGTCTTTTGTTACTTTGAAGACTGAGACTAGGGACTGGGCCCTGGGGCAGACCCCTGTTGTGAATATGAGCCCCCCTGAGGAGAAGGTGGACACATTGTGATAAATGACCCAGGGAAGAAGCAAGAGGTTTGACAAGACAGACCTTAACGGCTTGCCACAATGGAACCCAGGATAGAGGGAGGGACTGGTTTCCCCTACAGCCTCACTGGGAGGACTAGCCAGAAGACCTCTGAAGGACTACTCAGTCTGGACAGTCAACCTAGTGTGAGGGCCTGGGACTAGTCCATAAAAATTCTAGTTTTCCCTGAAAGGGGTGAGATCAGAGATTACAGCAAGAGGGCCAAGTCACGAGGCAAAAAGGGGGCTGCTAACAGACCTGGGCAGCAGAGAACTAAACCCAACAATGCCCGCCCTAGCCACAAAGCAGCGCACTTGCTGATGAGTCACTTTCCCACAGGAAACTAGACAGGAACCATCCTCGGTTTTGTGAAAAGTTGGTCAGAAAATAGCCGCCCCCCCCCCCCCGTGGAAAATGTTAACAAAAATGGGGGGGGAATAGTTTTCACTGAAATGTTCACGAAAAAATTCAAGTTCATGGCAAGAAACTTGAAATCCAAAACATTGGGGTGGAAAACTGAAATATTTCGAGTATGAAATGCCACTGTGGTACCTCATGGGTGTTGTAGTTTGGGAGACAGATACTCCCATTCTCTTCTATAAACTGGGCTCCCTGGGGTGGACTATTTCCCATGATGCACCACAGTATTTCCTGTTGGTAGGGGAAGTGGTGTATCAAGGCGGTTGCATAGCCACGGCACATCATAGGAAATGCCCACAGACAACAACAGAAGTATGATGCACCTGTACTACAGCTCCACCGTAGTGGTACTTCAAAATTTAAATATTTTGTTTTTCACCCAAAAATCAAAGTTTTCACGGATCGGGCATTCTGTCTTTCAACAAAAAATAATCGTTTCCCATGTAAAACAAATCATTTGCTTGAAAGTGTATTTTGTGGGGGGGAAATGTCCAGTCTTACATTTACAATGGAAAATTTGCAACCCGCCCTAATTTTGTTTAAAGTTTACAAAGCAACACCCAACTGATACATTTTTGCAAAACCGAAACCGGTGTCCCCCCACATCCTCAACCCTCTACGTTTAACATTAACACCATAGAATCACAGAATATCAGGGTTGGAAGGGACCTCAGGAGGTCATCTAGTCCAACCCCCTGCACAAAGCAGGACCAATCCCCAACTAAATCATCCCAGCCAGGGCTTCGTCAAGCCTGACCTTAAAAACTTCTAAGGAAGGAGATTCTACCACCTCCCTAGGTAACCCATTCCAGTGCTTCACCACCCTCCTAGTGATTTCCCCCCCCCTCATATCCAACCTAGACCTCCCCCACTGCAACTTGAGACCATTACTCCTTGTTCTGTCATCTGGTACCACTGAGAACAGTCTAGATCTATCCTCTTTGGAACCTTCTTTTAGGTAGTTGAAAGCAGCTATCAAATCCCCCCTCATTCTTCTCTTCTGCAGACTAAACAATCCCAGTTCCCTCAGCCTCTCCTCATAACTCATGTGCTCCAGCTCCCTAATCATTTTTGTTGCCCTCCGCTGGACTCTTTCCAATTTTTCCACATTCTTCTTGTAGTGTGGGGCCCAAAACTGGACACAGTACTCCAGATGAGGCCTCAACAATGCCGAATAGAGGGGAATGATCACGTCCTTCAATCTGCTGGCAATGCCCCTACTTATACAGTCCAAAATGCCGTTAGCCTTCTTAGCAACAAGGGCACACTGTTGACTCATATCCAGTTTCTCATCCACTGTAACCCATAGGTCCTAGGACCCATCTCACCTTTCAGTTTGCTGCTGTTCTGGGATGATTAAACCTTGCTGTTATGGGACAGACATAACCACAGCCTTACATTCAGGATACATGTAAAGAAGCCATTCGAATCTGGTGGTTATGTGGCCTCTTCCCCAGACATAGGCCCCTTTCTCTTTACAAAACAATGGCATATGCCAGGCGACTCAGAAATCTGAACAGGGCAGGGGCTTGGCTGGGCATTGTTTGGGTCCGGGTACGTATAAGAGTGTGACAGGGCACTATCAGCAGCACCCGGTCCCTGATACTGCTGCAGCCTGAAGAATATTGCAGGTTCAGCTGCAGGCAATTAGACACTTTCTGTTGGGAGACTGTGAGCACCTGGATGGCAATCACGGGGTTAACAAGATAATTAGGGAGAATATAAGGGAAGAAAAAAGGAAGCCAAAGGCAACTCAGAAGGAAGCTCAAAGGGTCAGCTGGGCTGAGGATTAGGGCCTGCAAGAAAGCCTATCTTTGCAGTAAGCCTGCATTGCATGATGTTATTAAGTAGGAAAAGAATAAATTCACACCTTGGTGAAAGATAACAACCCGGTGTGTGTTTGTGACTGTGAAACCACCTGAACTGGCCAGGCAGTGCAGTTCACCGGGTAGTGATGGAGGAGTCCTGTGACAGAGAGACAGAAGCAGACAGAATTCTAAGCAGACAGTAACAGGAGTGCTGGTAATGTGGTCCTGAGAGAAAGCTAATGTAGACGCGATAAATCGATCCCCAATCCCTCTGCCGTCGACTCCTGTATTCCACCACGGTGAGAGGCGGAAGCGGAGTTGACGGGGGAGCGGTGGCAGTCGACCCCCCACCGTGAGGACGCGAGGTAAGTCGACCTAAAATACGTCGACTTTAGCTATGCTATTCTCATAGCTGAAGTTGCATATCTTAGGTCGATCCCCCCCACAGCGTAGACTAGGCCTAAGATTGTGCCCAAAACGCTTGCTGTGACCAAAGAAACGATCTCCTGTTTGATTCCTACTGTGTTCAGGGAAACAGGACTGCACCTAAGAAAATTCCTGATTATCAATTTATTTTCCTAACTGGAACAACCCGTAACACCTTGAATTTGACTAAATACTCAGGTCAAAAGGATGCTGGAAAATGTCAAGCAAAAATAAAAATGCAATCAAATGTCAAGGGGGATCTGATACATATATGAAGGAAGGACTGGCCTATATGTTTACATTTCAACTTTTGTTGTGTTCCTCATTGTAATGGAATGACTACCTTCACCACAACCTGTAAGATTGATCTGTTTGTGTCTGCTTCCCACAATAACCATTTTCTTGAGGATGGCAAATATACAACAAAGAAAAATATTGACCTTGCACACTTCCTTGACAAAACATAAGGCATGGAGAATACTATTGTCATGCAGCCTGATTGCTTGTGATAATGTTGGTCATGCTCTGTATCATGAACATGAACACATTATAAATTCATAGACAGGTAAGATTAGGTTTATTGAACAATAGACAATGTATAGGATAAGATCCTCAGCTGGTAGATACCCTCCTAGCTCCATTGATTTAAACTGAACTACAACAACAAATTAAACACATTGAGGTAATAGCCTATAATGTATTAAGAGACAGTTTCAAGAACCAGAAGAGATGCGGGAGCTTCACACCACAGTCTAAACTCTACAATTCATTCAGGTTGAGAGTTGTGCAAAAAATAAATTTAATTTAATTTAGGGGGGAAAAGATCACAAAAATTCACACTTACAATCTAGGAAATTTTGCAGTCCTAAAATCTTGCTTTTCACAACTTTATCAAGAAACAACAATTTCTCTATTCAAAGGTGATTTTTTTCCACGTGAAAATTGATCATGGTCAAAATGTAATTTTGAGCCTCAAAATTCAAGAGCTAGAAAAAGTCAAGCTTTTCCACACACAGATAGGAATTAGCAAGAAAATAGCTCTGTTTCTGAGGGGAGCCTCCCCTCCCCCAGGATATTTTATAGGACATTTTGCAAAACTGGAACAATGTAAAAAGGCTTAAATTATGAGGCTTTTGAATTTCTTTCTGAATATTTCACATGGCTTTATTCATCACTACTATTTCCTTCTACTACTGATTCAGACTTACAGAGGAGTGGAACTACTACTTAAAGAGATATTGGAGAGGATTTTTTTCTGGTATGAATTTTACATAAACTAACCAAATTTAGATCAAGCAGAATTAAATTATAAATGGAAATTAAAAGATTTTCATAATTATTTCCCCTTAACTATGTCCCCCAGAACATTTTGGTTCAGCATTCCATCGGAGTACATCCGATAAGCACTAAGTTATCCATTCAAACCGCCGCTGAGCCCACTAGAAATTTCATTTAGCTTCCAGCAACTGGTTCATTCCTAGTCACGTTGGCTGAAAATGGTGTGACAGAAAGTAAAAGAAAAGTGTCCAGGTGTGAGCAGCTGTGGATCTGTCAGAGCTATCAGAAAGAACTCCAGGGGTTTGTTCATTTCCACTCAGGAAGAAGGGTCTGACCCTTGGATATGGTGTGTCTCTCCTTAAGTGTAAGCCAGTGGTGGTGTGAGGCATAAGCAGACTATACAACTTGTTAGGGGCCTCAAAAAGCTCAAGGGGACCCCCAATTTAGCATCATCTCCAAAATACTATTCACTTTTTTTTAACGTGGACTTTTAAACAAGAATGTTAGTGCGTGTTGTGTGGTTATATCTTTTGGTTTGTGGAAACAATGCAATTAGTATTTTGTAGGGGTTGAGTTGGGGGTTGGAGGCGCACATACTCCAGAGGCGATGCTAGTCCATTGAAGACCCTAAAAAGGAATAAACAACTCGTATCAACAGACAGAACAGTCTTCCTAATTCAGCAGGTCGAGGCTCTGACAGCAGCCCTTTAAGTGAACATTTTCTTAAAAAAAAAAAAAAAATCCTTCCTTAAAAGCACAATCTCTAGTGACTTTATGCATGAGCCACATTGGAAGATTTAAAACTATTTACACTAGAATTTCCGGGGGCTCCCTCTGCCCTCTCCCAAGATTTAATGGGAAGGAAGCCGAGTAGTTAGTCATCAGATCATCTCAGTCTGTCCCTTCCCTCACAAAGACAGGCAGCCCAAATGCTTTATACTCTCCGAGCAGTGGTTTGCAAACGTGGGTTCATGGAAGCTATTTCACAGGGTGGGATCACAACAGTCTCAATATCATCTACTCTTTCATTTAAAAGAATGGGGGCAGGGCTGATGAGTTGTACCGGGAACCCGAGCTCAGGACCCCCCCAAAATGTCTGTAACTGGGGTGAAGGGGAGGGGAGCAAATACGATGTACCAGGGCCCCACATTGCTCTCAATGAGCCCATTGGTGAGGAAGTAAATAACGGCAAGGATTCAGTTTTATTGTAGCTCTAGCATGAGGGAATCGGCAGTTAATGGCATTTGCAAAAGGGATTGTAGCCCCTTGGGGTACGTCTCATTCTTGCGAGAGGCACTGCACAGACAGCACTCGTGTAAAGCAGCGGAGTTCTCCAAAGCGTGGGCCCTTTGCTCTTGCTACCTGTTGTTGCAGGCAGTGCTGTGTCTGGGGAGAGGGGAAGCAAATGATACAGCGCAACCAATAAGGACAGACGTGGCCAATCAGATTTATGGAGCAGATCTCAGAGGGAACTCTCTGCAGCCCCCTCTCATCCTGTTGGCCTACCAGCCCAACACACTCTCTTCCCCAGCAGAGGAGAGAAGAGGGCGCAAAGCCAGTGAAGCTGCCACAGCACAATCTGCCTTAGATCTGATGCACTAGTCCAGTCCCTGGAAGTTTTTCCTAGCCTGTGAATGAACACTGGAGTGAGCTGCCTGCAGAGGGCTGGCCAGTGAGTGCCTATTCCTGCTGTGGCAGTTACCTGCAGTATCCTTGGGAGACCTTGTTGAATTTTGTTTGAGTATCTTTGGGGTCCATTGCATTAAATGAACGTTTCTGTGTTATTGTGGGCCGGGATTCTCGAGGGGGAAGATGTGACAGATGTGAGACCAGGGGGTTCAAAGGACTATATTGAACAATGTGCCAGGCAAGAATGGATTGATCTGTGGTTTTCCTGGGGAATTTCTAGGGAAAGGTGAATGCAAATTCCCACCAACGGTTATGCCCAGAGGAGTTGGCCATTGTCTGCTGATCACTTGTTACATGAAGCCAAGGTCAAAGGCCCAAGCTGTAAAAAGGAAAGACTGAATTTATCCATGGTTGTTCTGGATCTGAATCAGACAGTTAGGAACTTGTAGCCATAGGGAAAACCCAGTCAAGGGAGGAGGGGGCGGGGGATTTGAAGGATGGATACCTACCAGAACCCAAGCTGAGTGACCTCAGATAAGCTTTTTAGCATGCATGTTGGTTCTTTTATATGTTTTTTTGAGTAATGCTTTCATCTTAAGGATAAATGTGTTTGCTTATAAAGAGCTGTGTGGTATGGGCAATTAGACTGTTCATAGCCTATGAAGGGAGAGCAAAGCACACATTCTGGCCTGTTTAGGCAGTCTGGCTTGCTGGGAATATCCCAGTGTAGGCAGGGAACTATACAGTGTGGAAAAACCCTGGTCAGGGGGGAAAGAGGGGTCTCCACCCAAGAGAGGGGACAGCTGAGGAGCAGGGAGCCTAGATTGAGTGCCCTTGAGGGACCGTGGAGGGGGAAAATACAGTTGCAGTTACCCTGAACTGTGAGACCAGTGTCTTGTGCATGCATAGAGTAGCTGCTTTCATGAATGAATGCAGTGATGCACTTGCAAGCCTCATCTAGTTAGATTCAGAGAATCTTCATGGGAAGGACAGCCTGGACCCTTTGCTTTGTACAGGACACAGATACCCAGCCCTTCAGCATAGGGGATCTGTGTGGGACTGTGTTGAAGCAGCACTCGCTTTCTGTTTTCATTTGCATTTTTATTCCTCCAATTATTTAAGACTATTCCTTATACACTGGCTGCACCTTCCAGCCCATGGCCTGAAGAGAGAAGTAGAGGACATTTAATTGTGCATACATCTTCTAGTAGGACCACTAGCACCACCTTTTGATACTCGGGGATCTGGGGGATGTCTGGCTGGTAATGCGGGAGGAAGCTGTGGGGGGGGGGGAAAGGATTTTCTGCTTGTTTTATGAAGTTTTAGAGTTGCCTTTTTTTGTTCCTTTCCCCAATAATCTCTTAGTGCCTTGTATTCAGAGTTAAGTTTGTATCCTGACTAGTTCCTTGACTCCGTAGAGAGCTGTGTATACTGTTCATTTGAACTTGCTTTCAGGGTCAGGGTAACCTTTGGATCTGGTAAGGAAGTTTGGAGGGAGGGGGTCCTATTAAAAATTGACAAAACTGAAAAGGTTTTCATTTTTATCAAAAAAAATCTTCAAAAAGATTTGTTGGATTTTCATAAAAAAAATTGTGTCTTCAATGAAAACTGGAAAAATGGCTTTGAAAACAGACATTTCCTGCAGAAGTTTCCAATTTGATGAAAAAGCCATTTTTGTCTGAAAAAAAAATGGAATGAAAATATTCTTTGATAAACATTCATTTTGTACATGTCTTTGGAAAAGCTGGAGTACCACTGTGACAGCAAGTGCTTATTCTCCTGTAAGAATGTCCTCAGCCAGGGGAAGCAAGTCTACCTGTGTCTGAAAGACTCTTACCTTTGGATCGGGGAAAGCCTTGATCCTACCTCTCTACAGCTTTGTGAGAATAGAGAAGCTGTAACCTTTAAGAGGCTGCATCCATTTCTCTTCTTGTTTCATTACAACCTGGGGCCCCCCTTATACAGGCCAGTAAAGAATTCCATCATCTCGACATCTTGCCTTCAATACTTGCACACAGCTGCTATGATGTGCATGACACAAAACAGCTCATAGCACATGCAAAACAAGTTTATACTAGGTGTATTCAAGGGGAAAAAACTGATAGAGAATTTTCTGTCTCAGTTTTTCTAAAAATGAGACAACTTGCAAATGGATCTCCCTGGAAAGAAGAGGTGGTAATGAACAAGTAGGGTATGTCTCCCAGTAGGCTATGAGGAAACTCCGCTATTGCTGCAGAACATCGTGATGTATTTTGTTGTCACAGTGATTTTACACATGGGCTGGACAACCTGTTTAATAAATCAGCATGTATCTATCAACATTTTTTTTTCCAGGTCCCCATTTGGAAACCTGAAATCTTGTTATAATGCATGTACAGCATTTGTTAACTTGGCATAGTCTTTTCATCATTTTCAATATATGCGATCACTTACAGGTGTGTCATCATTATACACCATAACACACATGATACCATGCAGGTATTATCACTGTCACTGCTGGAAAAAAATAAACCCAAGACTATAGTCTGGGCATAAAACTCACTTCCATACTTTATACCATCAAAACTTTCATTGATTTCAGTCTGAATTTTTCTTACCTACACGGTATGTACTTGGGTCCCTGGGATGTCTAATTCTGCAGACTTGTGTGGAAATTTTATATGCTGGGGACAGAGACTGATCTTAATCTGAAAACAACAGAGTTACTTCAGGTTTACACCAGTAATTAAGTCAGAACCTGACCTTTTGAGTTTTTAGACTTCTGCTTTTCATTAATGATCTGGATGATGGGATGGATTGCATCCTCAACAAGTTCGGGGGCTGCAGGGAGGAACTCGGCAATCACTCTGGGACTAGAGTGGAGAGATTAGGAGGGCCAAGGAGGAAACCCAAAAGGAGAGTTGGCTCTGGGTTCCTCTCCTAAGTTGGGAAGTCGGACAAGAGGCCAGGAACGATTTGAAGCAGCCACTGAACAGGCTCTGGTGGTGTGCCCTGAAAGAAGGGCAGGAAGTGGACTTCCAGGGAGAGAGCCCCGGGAGGCATTTAAATGGTGAATAGAGCTAGGGCAATTAGTGGGGGTGCAAAGAACAACCTCAAGGAAAGCAGAAGTGGATACTTGTTAATACTTGTTGGCTTTGGGTTTCTTTGGAGGGATTCCAGGAGAAGGCTCAGGGAGTCCCGACCTGAAAGTAGGGTGAACCTAAAGAGGGGTGGTGGAGAAGGCCTGTGGTAGGCTTGTTAGGAAGAAGTCCAGGGAGTTGGCAACAAGAAGGGGCAGGACCAAAACATGACCTGGCTGGAGGGCTGAGTCATGAGAAGAGGACCACCACTGCAGGGTCAGAGAAGCCATGGGCAGGGAGTGATAGACATGGAGAAACTGCTATGCCATGTCCAGCCACAAAGTGGGTGTGTGAGTGGTGAGGCTATGCTTTCTACACCTTGTCTTACTTTCCTATGCAGTGCAACAGTCCAGTTCAGAACAGAAAGCAGTGGACCAAATTCTGAGATCAGTTACACCAGTCTAAAGTCAGAGTAATGCCACTGAAGCTGATAGACCTACTTTGGTGTAACTGAGAACCAAATTTTTTCCAGCATGTTCAACTGAACAAAATAATTGAATATTTAAGTGAAAAAGTTCCCCTTGCCTACAAAAAACCTTCAATAATGTACTACATTTCTATATCTTGTACACTTGAATATCTTACAATCATTAACTAATGTTACAGTAGGTGGAAACTTAGACCTTCTTAAATAGGCAATATTAAAGAAAACAGCTACAAATACCAACACAAGCAAGTTTGCACGCATCTTGAGTTCCAACTTTCCCCCACATTGTTTACCAGGAACTGCACTGTCTAGAATTCTAGATACAGAGGCATCTAGTGGCTGAGTGATATATTGCAAATAAAGAAATCATTACAATTGATTGACTATATTAAGACTCCCGGACAATATTGTGTGGTTAGTAAATATTGTTATGCCCATTTCAGTGAGAAATAAATTGAAGCAGAAAGTTAAACAAGTTGCCCCAGATCACCAATCAAGACAGTAGGCAAAGCTGATAAGAGATTTATGGATTCCTGACTCCCTGTCATTTCTTTTAACACACACCCTTTCTCCCAATATACTACTCTATAAATGCTACATCAGTCATCATATCCCAAACTTGGGAATCTGCAACTCCCAATGAAGCCAATAGAAATTCAGACGTTCAGCATCAGTTAGGATTTGGCCCCATAAAGAATAAAAGTGCAGACCCCAGACAGGACCTGAACTATGTGATGTGCCATGTGCTTCAGTTAAATAGCAACATGAAACCACAAACTGTTGCCCCGAATAGCTTGTGGAGAGAAATACTTCTCAAAGAGATGGGATCTTTACTAACTGGAATTCATAACTACATAAAGAACATAATGGGCAGCTTGGAAAATGTACTAATAAATATACCATTTATTACCACATTTTGAGAGATCAGTCTTGTCTGCAGTGAAAGGCACAAAAACGACAGGTCTCAAAGACAACAGACTGGAACAGAAAAATTGTGGATCAGAGGGTTGTCATTGCACAAAAGCAACTGACCTGTGCCCTCCCTGCATGAAAAGGGAGGGTGGTCTAAAGCTAATGACATTTACTCTAGGCATTTACCTCAAGTAGAATAACCTTATCAGTGTTCAAAGGCAAGTGGTCCTAGGCTTCTGTATCTTTGTTAGCTTCTCCCAGTTGGAGAGAGGAAAAAACTTCTGAGTCTACCTGTCCTTGAAACTCAGCGTCACCAAGAAACTCTGCAACTTCAGTCTTCTCCTCTGAGATTTTAGGGACTTGCACAGAAGAGTCGACTTGTGCCAACCATTGACATTTTGCTTATTTTTGGAGACTGGTTCTCCTAATTTGTCAATTACCATAGTCAAGTAAAGAGCACAAAATCCAATTGGAAAGATATGCAGTCCCCCACGGAGCTCTAATCTACCTTCAACACACAATAGGCCTGGTTCTTCACCACATGGCACTGCATGTTATTGACACTTGTTCTAAGTAAGTGTAAGGGTACGTCTATACTTACCTCCGGGTTCGGCGGTAAGCAATCGATCTTCTGGGATCGATTATCGCGTCTTGTCTAGACGCGATAAATCGATCCCGGAAGTGCTCGCCGTCGACGCCGGTACTCCTTCTCCGCGAGAGGAGTACGCGGAGTCGACGGGGGAGCCTGCCTGCCGTGTGTGGACCCGCGGTAAGTACTTTGTAGTTCGAACTAAGGTACTTCGACTTCAGCTACGTTATTCACGTAGCTGAAGTTGCATATCTTAGTTCGAACTGTGGGGTTAGTGTGGACCAGCCCTAAGATACTATCATTCTGACAGGGCACTTGCTTTGCACAGGAGTAGGTGACTACACAAGGCAGAAGGGAATCAAGCCTAGTGGCTTGTTGTGTTGATTCCTTTAGCCATGCTAGGGTTCCACAAATATTTAGATTTATGTCAAAGTAAAAGATCTATTTGGGAGGGCCTTAAAAGATTTTGCAGGTCTGTAGCCTAAAGTTTAGGAATTCCTTAACCAATATGCTTCCTCTGAGCAGTTCTCAAAACATTGCTATGTATTAATACAAACCACAGACTCCCATGTGTGTTTTGTCTGTCATGAATGTCATTCTATACCCCAGTCACTATGTAATAGGGAAGGGTGGGGATGAACACCTGCTAAGTATTCACAACATATTGTCAGCTAGCACCAGTAACATTCTGGTTAGAAAGAATGCTCGAAAAAGAAAAACTGCAATTTCTCCACATTCTTCTACATTTATATAGCTGGTCGTTAGAGACCAAGAAAGATTCCACTCCTCAGTTCAGTAGATTACTTATCTATATAAACATGGAGACTTATGCAACAAGAAAACAAGTTAATGCATCTGGCACTCGGAGGGAAAAGTAATGAACCATATGCTGGTATTGAAGTTAAAAGGAATGTATACAAATGCAAGGAGCATACATAATAAGATGATTGAATTGGATGCATAGCATATGCACTCATGGTTAAGCTTGGGAAAATGACTTGGAATTAAATATAGAAAGTGCACAGAAGTGATAGGTAAAATAAATCTGGAGGAGTGCTGGCAGGACAGATGGGGAGGATCATATATATGCGGAGAAACACTGTTGGTGTTTTGACAAATACAGGGGAGAGCGTTTACACTGACAATAAGGGTAAAGGCAGTAACATGAGGAGGTTTGGTTCATAATCTAGACATCCAGGATAGCTTGAAAGAGCTGATCAGAAAATGTTTCACTGCGAGATTTGTTGGTTTTTTTAAATCCTGAGGCTTTTTTAATTTTCTGCGTGCAATTTCGGGCTATGACTATGAAAGATGAAACCGTCCCCAGAAGCTTCATTTCATTACCAATCCCGGTGACTTCTCAGCCACGGGGATCCCAAATACATTGTTTTAAAAGGATCCAAGTGCAAAAAGAATATTACGAAACTGGTGAGGCTTTTCATAACGCTTTTTGATATCCACCGCTTTTCTTCCATGGAGCTCCTGGTAGGTTTTGTTATCCCCACTTTATAAAGAGAACAACAGAGATAATAGAGAGGCTAAATGACATCCCTGGGCACACACAGTCAACAAGAGTGAGGAATACCACCCTTTCTTCTCATTCCCAGTTCCCTGCTCTAAACACTAGACAATGTTGCCTCCTTGTGAAGTTTAAGGAACCACTAGGCTAGATATGGACATCTGAAATATGGCACCTAGAAGCACCATGGGATCCATTTACACTCCAATAATGCAGTGGGTAAGTAACGACTCAAAGGAAAGAGAGCTTCCTAGTGCATCACCCACATTACAATTTTCCTTGCAGTAAATATTTTATATTACCCCAAATCTGATCAGGAATTTTTGAAATCTCTTATAACTCAGAAATTCCTTTGCTATTTAAAATAAAATGTTGTGAACAAATATCCTGCAACATGAGCTTGGCAAGGAGAGATGCAAGATCAAATTGAAAGACACGAGATAATGTTCAAGGCGAAACTCTTTCACTGAAGCGATCTCTAGCCCACCTTTTCTCTGAAGAGCTTCATATACCTGGACTGGACAGGGCTAAGTAACTATACTAATCTGCCTACTTTTCAAGTGCCTATAGGTTTCTCACACGGATTTAATAGAAGAGCTCCTGTAGTAGGCCCAGATACAGCCACCATTAGCACAGTATCTGAAAGCCTCATGATCTTTAACATACTTATTCTTCACTACACCCCTCGGTTGTAGGGAAGCACTATCCCCATTTTGTGGGAAGTGAGGAACAGACATGAAGTAGGGACTGGACTAAAACACTAACCACTTGGACCAACCTTCTTCTCAATGACGTCTTGTATTCACCGAGAAGAAATAGTAGTATACCACAATATTCCTTTTTGGATTTTTTAATATTATAAAAGCATACCCTGTACATGAGACCAAACTCAGAATTGCATGGGATTCTTTTTAATGAACAAAGGGACCCAAAAGCTGACACTGTCTGGGGCCCAGATCACATCCCAGCACATATTAGTACCAAACAGGGAACTGATATTAAGGGCCAATACACATTTTATTGTCTAATTGAAAGGGGAGATCTAGCCCTTTTTCATAGTCTTTTGAGTTCAGTCTGTATTATTAACTTAACCATTATAGACAATGTTACCAGAAACAACAGCTAGTTACAAAAAAATATTACTATTATTTACGGGGGAGATCGTCAAGGGCACAAATGGGAGTAAGAGGCACACCTCTGATTGAAAGTCAATGGGAACAAGATGCTTATTTTCCGTTGGGGTCTTAGTAAATAAATAGAAGGAGATTTTTCAATCAGCTACGTGCACAGTCCTGTACAAGACACAAAGACAAGCAGTGACCATACTCTAAAGAGCTTACCATCTAAAATATAAAGCTGAAGAACACAGGACACATTTCGAAATAAATTAGATGAGTTAATTACTGAGCTTATGAATTCACAGCTTGTTGGCATGGGGGAAGGAGCTCGAAGGGGAAGAAAGTGATGGTTTTGCCAACTGTAGCTGGGAGGTGGGTGGGTGTGCAGAGATTGGAGCCGGTTTGATACTTTTCAACGAAAGGTTTTTAGTTAGAGCCGAGACTTTTCATGGACACAGACTGGTTTTGATGAAAAAGTCTAAGGCCAGGATGGAATTTGTGGTCTAAATAAGAAAGAGAAAGAGACCCAAGAACAGCCAAGTGGTCAGGGTACTCACGTGGGCTGTGGGAGACCCAGGGTCAATGCCCTGATTCAAAACAATCAGAACAGAGACTTGAACTGAGCTCTTCCAACGCAGCCTAGTTAATAGCTTGGTACTTAGGACACTCACCTAGGATCTGGAGCCCTAGGTTTGAGTCACTGCTCTGTCTAATTCGGGGTCGCTCTTTTTCCATAATAAATAAATTCAAAACATCTTGGTTTTGTTCTGCATCAAAATGGAAACAAGTGTCAAAATGCTGAAATTGTCTCATAAGAACAAAGGAACAGCCGTACCTGGTCAGACCAAAGGTCCATCTAGCCCAGTATCCTGTCTACCGACAGTGGCCAATGCAAGGTGCCCAGAGGGAGTGGACCTAACAGGCAATGATCAAGTGATCTCTCTCCTGCCATCCATCTCCACCCTCTGACAGACAGAGGCTAGGGACACCATTCCTTACCCATCCTGGCTAATAGCCATTAATGGACTTAACCACCATGAATTTATCCAGTTCTCTTTTAAATGCTGTTATAGTCCTAGCCTACACAAGCTCCTCAGGTAAGGAGTTCCACAAGTTGACTGTGCGCTGCGTGAAGAAGAACTTCCTTTTATTTGTTTTAAACCTGCTGCCTATTAAATGGAATTCTTTTGCTCCAGCTAGCCCTAGTAGAAGCTGCAACATCACTGCTCAGTCAGACAAAAGAAGTATTTATTACTGAATTATTTTACAAAAGGGAAACGGAGACACAGAGTGATAAGATGACTTGTCCAAAATCACACCGGGTTGGGTCGCAGAGCCACGATTTGAACCCAGATCTCCTCAGTTAGTGCCTTAACCACAAGGCCATCCTTTCTTCCCACATTCCTCAATGGTACACGTGTCACTGCATGGGGTTTTTTTTCTTCATCATTTTCCATCATTAAGCAGCAACCTTAGCTATTTCTATATTTAAAATTGCACTGGATCTGAACTTCAAAGTTCAGCCCCGATCCAAACTTTTGCCAAGATTTTATATTTGAGGTTTCAGGTTGGCCACATGCCTATTTTATCTTCTGTACTTGTGCACAGCTTTGTCAGTGACATGCATTTATAATGAATGTAGAGATAATAAATACATTCATTACAACCCATTTTAAATAATCAGTTCATTGGCAGCATCACCAGAGACCTTTACTTTTCTCCTTACATTGAGATCACATCTTAAAGAAAGGCTGCAACTCCCAGAACCTAGCTAAAGATAATGGAAGCTTCAATATTTTTGCCCTCCTTTTGCTACTGATATGAACAATTTCTTGCCAACCCATTTCTGCAGATTACCTTTATTTATTCTTTTGTTCCTGTTTCCAAGAATACATCTTCAGAGTCAATTTGTGCTTCTATGCATGGCAGTTACTAAAGAAATAAAATATTATTACTCTCATCTTCAAGCATTTTGGCTACATTCTTCTTGGCTTTTCTATTTTCAGTATCTGAAGTGCAACACTCCTTCAGTGCCCTTGAAGAAATACTTGTTACATTACTGCATGCATTATTCCATAGAAGAAGAAAACTATCATCTTTCAATTTATGAACAATTCTTATCTTTACTCATCACCTTTACTTCTCTTTGTGTTTCCTCCTCTTATGAGCTTCTAAACTATTTCTGGCCAAATACAATGCCACAAAGTTGGCGCACTTTATTTTGTCACTGTCCTCAGCATCATTTTTACGTAGGCCATTTTTATTCAGTGCAACCCAGCAGGTTTTGGCATCCTATAACCTAATTTTATTCTTCAGAAACCTATTTCCTCACCTTAAAGAACACCAGAATTTATTTTTCCCCTTGTGCCGTTGTCTTGGTTTTACTTTATTCCTGTTGGATCTACTTTAAATTTCTAAGGCTTCAATCTCGCCTTAAAAAAAAAGGGGGGGGGAACCATTTATTTCAAGAATGCACTAAAACAAATGACATAATTCACCAGATATATACCCCTATCTCCATAAGGAAGCAAGAATGCAGGTGAATACACCTAGCCATGGGAGAGATAGCCAACAAAATGTAGTATGCCCCAAAGAGGGCAAAGGGATATTGATGGAGCAGCCTAAAAAGACCTCACTCTCAGTCCAGAAATCAGTTAGAAACAGTAATTAACCTGATCATGTATTACGGAATAGAGAGCTGAACAGCACCCACAACTGGTCAGGAACAGAAATGAACACTCAAATATCCTGTTCAGTCATCTATGACTAACGTGAATCTGAGTAAACTGAAAATGATTAAGTCGGCAGCTCCTAAAATGTATATACAGCAAGTAGATATGGTGCAGTTCCCTAGCCAACACACACATGCACAAGTTGTGTCATCAATGCCACCACAGGCCCAGTAAATGGTTCACAGTACGTACCACACCAACGAGAAGTCAGAAATTCAGCACTGTAATGGATAAGATGGAAGAGTTGAGCAACTTTTTAATAACATTTAGCAGTTGTATAGCATTTTTCCACTTCGGAGCACTTTACGAATATTAAACGATACCAGACAGCCTACAACTTGCGATCACACAGGCCACAAGAACCCACCCAACAGCACAATGTCCACCCTACTGCATACTCATCCACATAAGATAACACTGGTTGGACTGCTTTGCCTTATGCTGTCCTAGTGACTCTTCACAATGAGCTTTCAGATGGCAGGAGAAGAATATATTTCTTTTTATTCGCTACTCTCCAGAGGGAGAGGCAGCACCGGTTGCTGGAACTGGGGGGCAAGGGCCCCCCCATTTTTAAAAGTGGGAGGGACATACCTCCACTTTTTAACCAAAGAAACATAAGCACACAATTCATGTCCCCCACAGATTTTCCCTGCCACAGAATAATAGATTCTTCAGGGAGGCACTGCAGTTACACCTTTCACCCACCAGGGGCTGATCTGGCACCAGAAGAGAAGGCAGCTGGCTCACTGCCGGAGCAGCCCGCCGCAGAGAGAGAGGGGGCACTTTGGCCTTGTCTCCCCCACTTCTACAAAAGGTTCCGGGGTCCTTGAGAGGCAGTAAATACAAGCCTCAGATAAACTAGCCACAGGGACCATTTACTGATTCTTAGAAACTATAAAGCTCAGGATGGAATTCATAATCCATCCATCTCAGTGTCCAAGGTTGGGTCTCCAGGTTGCTCCCGTGGGGTGCAGATGAGCACCTCACTTCCCTCGTGCATTGTTCTTTGGGCAGCAGCAGCAAGCTGGTGGCCTGGTTCTGGGTTTGGGCTACAGCCATGTGGGGCTGTACCTCTTAATAAGTCCACTCCCTTGCGGCAGCCACGAAACAGTCCACACCAAGGGAAAATAGTCCCATGGCCTTCACAAGGCCAGGCCATCTTTCCCGTGCAAGGGAGAGGGAAACAGTCTTTCAGTCTTTGGCTCCTACTCTTTTGTGTGACTAGAGCTTGGGACCTAGTCCTGGGAGTATCAACAAAAGGACAACAGACCAGCCTGTGTTCTTCCTCAGAGGGCTCAGGCCAGCAGGCAGCATATGCAAGCCATATGTTAGTTCATGCCGCAGGGGCCCAGGCTGGGAGACCTGTGAACCCTCTGTATGCTTCCAAGTACCATGCCTCACTGCACTGAGGTCCTCCCTTTTAAGGGCCCACTCCCAGCCCTGACAAGACACACAGGTACAGCGGGTTGGGGCTGATTGTGACCACAGGAATTCTTTAACCCTTGGTTGGTTGGTTGGTTGGTTAGGGGAGGGGGTGTCATCTGCCCCACCACATCAGGTAGTTCTATGGCCGCGTTACCATAGTATCCGAGCCCCTGACAATCTAATGTATTTATCCCCATAACACCTCTGCGAGGTAGGACAGTGCTATCATTGTTTTTGTACAGATGTGGAACTGAGGCACAGAGAGGCTAAGTGACTTGTCCAGGGTTGCACAGGAGGTCTGTGACAGAGCAGGGGCTTGAACCCAGGTCTTCTTCACAGAATGATACCATAACATGGAACGAGCAATAATACCTCGCTCTTATATAGAGGTGTTTATCAGTTGATCTCAAAGTGCTTTACAAAGGTGGTCATTATCATTATACCTATTTTACCATAGGGAAATGGAGGCACAGAGAGGTGAAGTGACTTGCCCAAGGCAACCCAGAAAGCCAGTGGCAGAACTGGGAATAGAATACAGATCCCCTGAGTCCCCCATCCAATGCCCCAGCCACTAAGCCACACTGCTTCCCCTAAACGCTGAAATTAAATTCCACCCTTTATCATCATTACTATTAGTTTTGGTCCATATTTAAAAATATGTTTTAACATTCAGTTTGAACCTTGATGGAAGGAGCCAGTTTGACAAGCTTGGATAAACAAAGCCGTGCAAAGAAAAAAGTTACAGCCCAAGCACTGGAAGCTCAAGATTCCTTAAAACATCTGGCCAACATTGCTGGAGCTGCAAGTATATCAGACTGCAGCACCATTTGATCCTTGACACTAAGAAATGGGTGCTTCTGTGTCAGTGATTTTTGTTGTGTGTTCTCCTATCCACTAGGAGCCAAACTCAAACGATCAACGTATTCCACATCTTGGATTGTGAAATCAATTCATAACACTGGTGCTAGTGTATGCTAATGTATGGCTACACACACAGGGTTGAAAGACAGTGTGGTCTTCTAGTGGACAGGACAGGGCAGGGCCCGGCCCAAGGAAATCAGAAAGCCTGGGTTCTTGTCCCAGCTGTGCTACTGACCTGCTATAACCCCAGGCAAGTCCCTGTACCTACATTTATAAAATGAAGACAATGATTCTTGCCCTGATTTATAAAAGTGCTTTGAGATCTGTGGATGAAAATCACTAAGTACTATAATATAATATATGGAGATATACCTATCTCATAGAGCTGGAAAGGACCTTGAAAGGTCATCAAGTCCAGCCCCCTGCCTTCACTAGCAGAACCAAGTACTGATTTTTGCCCCAGATCCCAAAGTGGCCCCCCCCAAGGACTGAACTCATAATCCTGGGTTTAGCAGGCCAATACTCAAACCACTGAGCTATCCCTCCCGCCTGTTAATTATTATTAACATAGGTGATGTACTGTGTTGAGTATATGGACAATATTAGGATATTAACATTAATAAAATCAGAAACACTGATACATAATAAAGAAGAGTTAAAGACTCAGAAGACTCAAAAATAAGACCATTGCTATCTCTTCATCTTCGATGTCAAAGGACAGCTGGGTGGAGGGCTGGCTGTCCACTAAGCACCCGACCAGTGATGAAGTTTCAGGAATTTATTTTAAAAATACGTATATGTATTTTTCTAATGCTGGGTAAAACCACAACTATTTGAAACACTCCCAGAGGATTGAAATCTCAGACCTGTGGAATGTCAGTCATGGAAATTAAATGACCATCATGTGATCTACCAAATGCCACTGTGGAAAAATAAATATGTGATCATGAACAGATATGTTGTTCTATAAAGCTCCTAGATGAGAGGCAAATCACTAAAACAGCACAGATGTAAGACACAAAGCTTAGAAGTTTGAAAGTACAAACTCTGTGTAAACTGACCTTTTTTTCAGAGCGTGCTGACAAATTAAGGATCAGTGCTGAAATTTCATAACAAGCAGCTACACAGACAAAACCTGATTCTAACCTCACTCACACTGGGGTATATTAGGAGCACCTCCAAGTCGATGGACTGATTCCTGACTTACACCAGGGGAGCTGGCATCAGACCCTGGCCTGCAGCCTCATGGCCGTAAATGACCAGACTGTCAGCAAAGACATGCTCAACATTGTTTGCAGGGGAAGTAAAAGAGGACACTATATCTGAAGCACAGGCAGTTCCATTGAAATCTTCTTCCTTTAAGGAAGCTACTAGGAAAGAATATTGGCTCTTATATCTATCTATCTATCTATCTAAAGAAAAGGAAATAAGGCTTGAGTGTGTGTGAGAGAAAGAGTACGTTAGTGAGAAAGAGAGAGCACTGCAAGGGGAGACCATTTGCTCAAATCGGATAGCATTACTAATACATAACGACTCTGCCAGCATGGCACTGCACAGCTGGAATTAATCGGAGAGAATGTGTGTTGCTGCAGAGACAAGCTCAGAAAACTTTCCCTGTGTGAAGGCAGCGTGAAGCCCTGCCCTGTGGCTTGGAAGCACTTCATCAGCCCCTGACAGCACAGACATCTTCTTTAAACCATCAAGGGGGGGGGGGGGAAACATTCTCTCTCCTCCCTGCTCAACTGAAATCCAAGAGGGATATTTTGTTTTATTTCAGTATCTGTCACAGATCACCACTCTGTCGTCCCCACCCCGATTTTTCTTAATTATCGAGGTTTGCACCAGTCTCACAACCCAGTCAGAAAACTGCTTTGGCTTTTTTACACCGCAGTCCACATCCAGCTATTCCAGTCAGCCAGACACCTCTCCATTACCCAGGCCCTTTGCTTTTTAACCAAGGTGCTTTATTTTAAATGCCCCCATCGTACGGCCGCTGTCAGTAACATTTTAACATTTGCAACAAGCTATCACGTTCTCAAGATTGTGAAAAATTGGTGAACTCAGGATCACCATCAGCTAACAACTGGCTGAAGAGGCAGTCTTTCATTTAGTGCAATAGCAGAGCCATTCTTGATTAAAAGCAGACAAACATACCTGTGACTCTTAGCCGAAGCTTACCCCAGCCTGTGACCGGGAGGGTTCGAATTAGTGTTAATAAGTGACTTTTTTTCATATTTCAGCTTGCTGATGTGCCCTATTCTTCTTTTCCGACCGAGCAGAAATCACTTACTGTCCAACTAGAGCCAGAAGGAATTCAGGGTGACCAGACAAACAAGTGTTAAGTGAAAATGCATTTGGTTTCAATACAGGATTCAAAACAAAAATCCATTTGTGTAGAGAGATAAGACTCTAAGCCAAAAGTTCAGTCCCATTTTTGAGTCAAGCAAAAAAAGAAACCCACACTTATCTAGTAAATGATGATTTAATGTTCATTTCATCCTTAATTATCCTCCCAATAACTACAGATAGAAAATCTCACATACTCACCAGATTGAAAGAGTTCCTAGACACCACTTTCAATTAGTGAAGGAATTATGGCCTCACTGCTATTATTTTACTTTCCCTAGTTACTACATAGTCCTGGCCTGGAATTACCCCACTGTAGGCAGCTAGTGCTCCCAGCAATGTTATGTAAAATGACTCTCCTGGTTTTCAGCTCTCTCCAGTGGCTCCTTCCACTCTGGCTCTCTGACTTTGTAGCCCTGTGCTCTTCCCCTCTGTTCTCAGCTCACTCCTCCGAGGATAGCCCTGACCTCAGGAGTGTCCTCACCTGGAGAATGGTGCTTGTGCATTCCCCATCCACCTGGAATTTTTTCCCCTCTTCTGTGCTTTTGTCTGAGCCACTGACCTACTTCCTCTATACAAATATCACTTTATAAGCTTTGGGTCAGATCTCTGGTCACAGCTTGGGCAATGAAAGCAGTCAGAAAACTGACTTAAAGGGATCCTCCTGGCATCCTCAAGTGGTATAGAAAGAGCATACCTATCTCTAACAGCGACAGGAGAGGAAGGGAGTATCAGGATGGGATGATTCATTGGCCATGTCTACACTACAAGCTAGAAGTGTGATTCCCCTGCTCATAGAATGATAGAACTGGAAGGGACCTCAAGAGGTCATCTAGTCCAGTCCCCTGCACTCAAGGCAGGACTAAGTATTATCTAGACCGTCCCTGACAGGTGTTTGTCTAACCTGCCCTTAAAAATCCCCAATAATGGAGATTCCACAACCTTCCTAGGCAATTTATTCCAGTGCTCAACCACTCGGACAGTTAGGAAGTTTTTCCTAATGTCCAAGGTATTTCACAGGCCTTTACATTTCACCCAGTTACTTCTTGATGGAGCCCAATAATTTGCTTGGCTAAAGTACATCTTCCAGAAAGACAGCCAGACTTCATTTGAACATATCAAGAGATGGAGATTCTCCCACTTCCCTTGGTAGTTTGTTCCAATGGTTAATCCTCCTCATTTAAAACTATGTCCCTTATTTCTAATTTGAGTTGATCTGGCTTTAGCGTCCAGCCATTCGTTCTTGTTCTGCCTTTCTCTGCAATATTACCAGCTGGTGTTTTCTCCCCACAGAGGTACTTAGACGCTGCAATCAAGTCACCTCTCAACGTCCTTTTTGATCAACTAAACACACGGAGCTCTTTAAGACTCTCACTGTAAAGCCCTCAAATAATTTGTATGGCTCTTTTCTACACCCTCTCCAACTTTTCAACATCCTTTTTAAAATGTGGATGCCAGAACCATAAGCAGTAGGACAGTATTGGTCTCAACAATACCTTATACATAGGGATAAAATAACCTTCCTACTAACTTCTCCCTTGTTTATACTGCCAAGTATTGGATTAGCCCTTTTTGCTACAGAATGGCACTCAGAGCTCACGTTCACTTGGTTGTCCACTATGACCCCTAACTCCTTTTTCCGAGTCACTGCTTTCCAGGACACAGTCCCTCATTCTGTAGAGATGGCCTGTTTTCCTTGTTCCTAGATGTACCATTTTGCATTTAAAAAACACATTTTATTTGAATGTACCTGCTTACCAAGTGATCCAGATCACTCTGAAGGACTGCTTATTATTATTTACCACTCCACCAGTCTTTGTGACATCCACACATTTTATCAGCAGTGATTTTACATTTACTCCCTGATCAATAATGAAAATGTTAAACACTGGGATTTGTAATGAATCCATAAACTTGGGGAGTTCTACCCTCTGACTGGAGAATTGCAAATATAGTAGCTATATTTATGAAAGAGAAGAAGAGTGATCAGGGAAACTACAGGCCCGTTAGTTTGACCTCAGTTATATCCAAGGTTTTAGAACAAGTTTTGAAAGAGAGAGTAGTTAAGGTCATGGAGGTAACCGGTAATTGGGATAAAATAAAATATGGTTTTACAAAAGGTAGATCATGCCAAATCAATCTGATCTCTTTCTTTGAGAAAATAACTGATTTTCTAAACAAAGGAAATGCTGTAGATCTAATCTACCTGGATTTCAATAAAGCATTTGATATAGTTCCACATGAGAAATTATTAGTGAAATTGGAGCAAATGGGGATTAAGATAAGAATCAAAAGGCGGGTAAGGAACAAGTTAAAGGGAAGACTACAGCAGGTTATGCTGAAAGAAAAACTGACAGACAAGAGGGAGGTTACTAGTGGAGTTCCTCAAGGATTGGTCTTGGGACCAATCTTATTTAACATTTTCATTTATAACCTTGGCACAAAAAGTGGGAGTGTGCTGATAAAATTTGCAGATGACACAAAGCTGGGAGGTATTGCCAATAAGGAGGAGGACCAGATTATCATTCAAAAGAACATTTGGACGACTTTGAAACTAGAGTAATAGAAATAGGATGGAATTTAATAGTGTTAAGTGCAAGATCATGCAGTTAGGGACTAACAAAAATAATTTTGTTACAAACTGGGGATGTATCAGTTGGAAGCGACAGAGGAGAAAGATCTCATTGTATTAGTTGATCACAGGATGACTATGAGCCCCCAGTGTGATGTGGCCAGGAAAAAGGCTAATGCAATCCTAGGATGCATCAGGTGACGTATTTCCAGTAAAGAGGGGGAAGTGTTAGTACCATTATACAAGGCACTGGTGAGACCTCATCTGGAATACTGTGTGATATTCTGGTCTCCTATGTTTAAGAAAGATAAATTCAAAACTGGAACAGGTGCAGAGAGGGGCTAGTAGGATGATCAGAGGAACAGAGAACCTACCTTATGAGAGGAGACTTAAGGAGCTTGGATTGTTTAACCTAACAAAACAAAGGCTCAGAGGAGACAAGTTTGGTCTCTATAAATACATCAGAGGGATTAATATCAGAGAAGAAGAAGAGTACACGCCAATGTGGACACAAGAACAAATGGCTATCAAATGGCCATCAACAAGTTTAGGCTTGAAATTAGACAAAGGTTTCTAACCACCAGAGGAATGAAGTTCTGGAACAGCCTTCCAAGGGGAGCAGTGGGGGCAAAAAACTTAACTTGTTTCAAGACTGACCTTGAGAAGTTTATGGAGGGGATGGTATTATGAGATTCCCTACAATGGCATAAGGCCCATTCACAACTGCTATTAGCAAATATCTCCAAAGCCTGGAGATGGGACACTAGATGGGGGGATTCTGGGTCACTACAGAGAATTCTTTCCCAGGTCTCTGGCTGGTGAGTCTTGTCCACAAGCTCAGGGTCTGACTGACTGTCATATTTGGGGTCAGGAAGGAATTTCCCCCAGGTCAGATTGACAGAGACCTGGAGTGGGGAGGGGACGGTTGCCTTCCTCAGCAGCATGGGTCACTTGCTGATTTGAACTAGAATAAATGGTGTATTCTCTGTAACTTGAAGTCTTTAAATCAAGTTTTGAGGACTTCAATAACTCAGCCAGAGGTTATGAGCCTACTACAGGAGTCGGTGGGTGAAGTTCTGCAGCCTGCAATGTTCAGGAAGTAAGACTAGATGATCATGATGGTCCCATCTAGCCTTAAAGTCTATGAGTCTTAGTACCAATCTCTGCAGAACTTCACTAGAAACAACCCTATGATAGACAAGGCACAGCAGGATTGCACAGTGCTCTTAGTCAGAGGACGAGTTCTATGGGATTGCTACACCTAGTAGCTTCGCAAGATTTTCAAAATCAGAGTAAGTTACTATTTTATTTTTGGTGCCCAACATGAGACACCTTAAAGAAACTTGATTTCCAGGAAGGGCTGAGCATCTGACCTCTGAAAATTATGTTCCTTTAAGGGGCTCCCAAATTGGGCTTTCCAAAATTTGAAGCACCCACAATCACTAGTCACTCTTAAAAAAATTGGCCTTATAGCAGCCTTGGATTAGGGAAGTGAATAGCTGAATAAGAGTCACCTCCCCTCCACCACCACTCTTGCTAAATGCAGGAAGGAACAATTAATCAGTTGCACGCATACAAAATGGGAAATGACTGCCTAGGAAGGAGTACTGCAGAAAGGGATCTGGGGGTCATAGTGGATCACAAGCTAAATATGAGTCAACAGTGTAACACTGTTGCAAAAAATCAAACATAATTCTGGGATGTATTAGCAGGAGTGTTGTAAGCAAGACACGAGAAGTAATTCTTCCACCCCACTCCACACTGATTAGGCCTCAACTGGAGTATTGTGTCCAGTTCTCGATGCCACATTTCAGGAAAGATGTGGACAAATTGGAGAAAGTTCAGCGAAGAGCAACAAAAATTATTAAAAGTCTAGAAAACATGACCTATCAGCCAAGGTGAAACAATTGTGTTTGTTTAGTCTGGAAAAGAGAAGACAGAGGGGACATGATAACAGTTTTCAAGTACATAAAAGGTTGTTACAAGGAGGAGGGAGAAAAAAAAAATGTTCTCAAACTCTGAGGATAGGACAAGAAGCAATGGGCTTAAATTGCAACAAGGGTGGTTTAGGTTGGACATTAGGGATAACTTCCTAACTGTCAGGGTGGTTAAGCACTGGAATAAATTGCCTAGGAGGGTTGTGGAATCTCCATCATTGGAGATTTTTAAGAGCAGGTTAGACAAACACCTGTGAGGGATGGTCTAAATAATACTTAGTCCTGCCTTTAGTGCAGGGGACTGGACTAGATGATCTCGCAAATTCCTTTCCAGTCCTATGATTCTATGATTCCATGCAGTGGAGGATTCAGCCTTTTTATTTCTCTTTAGTCTACTAACTTCTTGGGGTACCTTCCAGCCCTACATTTCTTTTATTCTACTGTATAATTTACTCTGAATTCCACTCTTTATTATTAGTGTTTGTTTAACACTGCCAGTATGCACAGAGAGATAGAAGTCATCAAGATAAAGGCACTCCCCCTGCCCTGAAGAACTTGCCATCTACCAGGAAAAGACAAGTTACCATTAAGATGAATCTATTACTCCATTCCTCCCGTCTACCCTTCCCTGTAGCTATTCAGAAAAAAAAAAACACTATAGAGAGAGTTTTTAACATTTAAATCACAGCCTTCTTGCTTCTCTTGCAACCTACTCATCTCCACCTTTTGGTTTTGCTTTCAACTTCTATGACAGTTGCTGTCCTCAAGTCCATTTAATGGTCTTTTCTCACATAATGTGTTATGTCATCACAAAAAAAAAACCCACAATGCTTTCAGTAGGAGTTTGTAGATGAGTCTGAACCCAAATCTTGGCTCTGCATACTCAACCTTTGGGGAAATTTGGACTCCGGTCTAAACTTCTATGGCTAAGGCCCATCTCTTAACAGCAGGGGTTTTGCCTTGAAGTCTTTGACCAAAAATGTCCTGCTTCGCAATGCATTAGTTAGCTGCTTCCCTACCCTCATAGCAAATGTATTTTGGTGTCTATCAGTACTTATATGGCCATCATCATCATAGTATCTGAGCACTTCACAACTGTTCATGTATTTTATCCTCACAATACCCCTGGAATATAGGGAAATGCCATGATTCCCATTTTGCAGATGGGGAACTGAGGCAGAGAAACACTAAGTGACTTACCCAATGTTGTTGATTGTATAATACTTATATAGATTAGTTAAGAATTCCCACTTAGCACTGTGTGGTTTGGCAGGGTCTTGTCCCAAGATTGGGCCATGATTTATTAGAATTACTATTAATTTGGGAACTCTGACGTGCACGAAGCAACACTCGCACGGAGGAAAAAACCCTTTGAATTTGCAATAGTTTTATTAACACAGTTAGCAAAATCATAAACACTTAACCCAGCAAAGAAGATAGAGCTAATATAAAATGAGCCTCTGGGCATCCATATATTCACACCATCCCTTGCAGAGAACCCCAAAGTGTTAGTCATTATCTTCCTCCATAGCATCATCGTCCCCGTTACCACCATCACCAGCGGGTGTCATTTTGGTGTCTCCCAAGACTGGCAGGACAAGATACAACTTTTACATTGAGTTATTCTGATGCCCACTATGCCTAATAAATATACAGTAGGGGTTTCAGCCCCTTTTCCTTATTTGAAGTTCCACACCCCATTAATGTTGGGGTGCCCTTCTCCCATAGGTTACTCAGCCTCTGACCTCAAGTTTATTAGCATATATGGCAATTAGTTACCATGGCATTTTTGGGGTGTGTGGCAGGGCAGGGGTATAACCCCCTTTAAAGCCCTGCCAAAATGCTGGCTGCAGTCTGCTCTCTGGCCAGGAGGCCAGGGTAGAGACACAGGTATTCAGCTGCGAGCCCTAATCAGGGCTGGCTCAGAGGAACGTGCTGAGATGAAGCTGGACTGAAGCAGGGGAGGGCTATAAAAACCCTGAACAAACCTCAGAGAGGAGACTAGACTGGGAGGGGACAGGCGGCTAGTTACGCTGTCTCCTTACCAAAGAAGGGCACCTCAAAGGCAGGAGACCCTGGGGAGGGTCTGTGGGGCGTGAGCTGTTGAGAGACCAGGGAACTGCACGAATGCGTAACTAAAGACACTTGGGTGATCCGGCAAAAGAAGGCCTGGAAGACTCTTTATTATACCAGCCTAAAAACAGGGTGCAGGCACGAAAGTGGGAGAGCCTGCACCGACTCTAAAAAGCAACACAGAGTCCTGTGGCACCTTATAGACTAACAGATGTATTGGAGCATGAGCTTTCGTGGGTGAATACCCACTTCTTCGGATGCATGTAGTGGAAATTTCCATTACATGCGTCTGACGAAGCGGATATTCACCCACAAAAGCTCATGCTCCAATACATCGGTTAGTCTATAAGGTGCCACAGGACTCTTTGTTACTTTTTACAGATTCAGACTAACACGGCTACCCCTCTGATACCTGCACAGACCCTGTGACAGGGTGGGACATCTGCTGATGTTCCTAACCTAAAAATATCTAAAACTGTTATCAACTGGCATCTTGTGCTTACCTGTCAGCAACTGAGTCATACTTGTTTATTACAACATTCTATCTTGTGATATATTATGATCTAGGGCTACTCCTGATTAAAAGCTTATGAGAAGGTTTTTGGGGTTTAGCTAAACTACTGTCTTACAGGCCTTGAAGCTTGTAGGCTTATTGTGTCACTGTCTTAACTTATACCTATGCCTTACCTAGCAAATACCTCTATGCCACACGGAGTTCACACAGGAAGTTTGTGATTGAACTGGAAATGTACCCAGCTCTCCTGAGTCCTGGTCACCCACTAGGTCAGTGTTTCTCAAACAGAGGGTCACAATCCCCAGGGTCATCACAAAATGCAATCAGGGGGGTCAGGGCGGGTGACGAGGGATAGAAAATGTTAATACAATCTACTGCAAAGAAACTCTCACTCCCTGTATGCCTTAACTCTTCAAGGTTAGATATTCACTGTCGGTCTCTCAAAACATACACACACAAAAATATAATAGGCTTATTATTTTTTATACTTACTTTGATAGTAAATGTAAAGGGGTACCACAAATATTGAATGTCAAACAGGGGGTTGCCAACCTGAATAGGCTCAGAAACCCTGAGTGAGACATCTTTCCTACCCTCACTGGTGCTATATATAAGTAGTCAGTATAAAGCATTCTAGGGTCTCCCAGGATGGAAGATAAATGCACAATAATGTTAATAAGTCTGTTGGAAAACCTGTACTTTAACAACGCCAATCTCCAGGTATCTCTGATGCGTCAGGAAGAGAAATAATTCTGTTCTACTTGTTCTTTCCATACAAAGCTTTGCCGTCAGCCTGCATTTCCTATTAGCCCCGTCAGTAATTAGAACTCCCAGAATACTTCCTTCCTCTGGTGTAGAAACAAGAAGGGTGATGGATTTGAGACCTACAGGTGTATATTGCAGATGAAAAGTGCTTTTAGATGGAGAAAAGAAGGGGAGGATTTGGTACAGATTATGGATACAGCTTCTGTAACTCAAAGAACATTTTCTTAATAAGATACCTGGGGTCTACTTCATTTGTAATCGAGGACAATATGAACCGGCTGATGCATGTGTGTTTGGTAAAGCTCCAAGAGGGGAATTTGGGCAACAGTGTGACTCTTCAATAAAAGACAGGATTATATGCAGAATACAAAAGGACTAAAGGAGGGGCTGACTGCTGCAGGAAACGGACTCAGCTTTAACGGAGCTCATGAGTAGGGCCCTACCAAATTCACAGCAATAAAAAATGTGTCACCGACTGTGAAATCTGGTCTCCCCCTATGAAATCTGGTCTTTTGTGTGCTTTTACGCTATGCTATACAGATTTCACAAGGGAGACCAGCGCTTCTCAAATTGGAGGTGCTGACCAAAAGGGAATTGCAAAGGGGCCGCAAGGTTATGTTAGGGGGGGTCGCGGTATTGCCACCCTTACTTCTGCGCTGCCTTTGGAGCTGGGTGGCTGGAGAGCGGCAGCTGCTGACTGAGGGCCCAGCTCTGCAGGCAGAAGCACAGAAGTAAGGGTGGCAATACCATACCATGCCACCCTTACTTCTGCGCTGCTGCTGGTGGCGGCTCTGCCTTCAGAGCTGGGCTCCTGGACAGCAGCCGCCGCTCTCCAGCTGCCCAGCTCTGAAGGCAGCGCTGCCACCAGCAGCAGCACAGGAGTAGCAGTACCGCAACCCCCCCTCAATAATCTTGTGACCCCCCCTCCCCAAACACACATACAACTCCTTTTTGGGTCAAGACCCCTACAATTATGATAGAAGAAGGAGCAACGGTCTCAAGTTGCAGTGGGGGAGGTCTAGGTTGGATATTAGGGAAAACTGTTTCACTGGGAGGGTGGTGAAGCACTGGAATGGGATACCTGAGAGGTTTTTAAGGCCCGGCTTAACAAAGCCCTGGCTGGGATGATTTAGTTGGGGTTGGTCCTGCTTTGAGCAAGGGGTTGGACTAGACGACTTCCTGAGGTCTCTTCCAACCCTGATATTCTATGAATTACAACACCATGAAATTTCAAATTTAAATAGCTGAAATCATGACATTTACAATTTTTTTAATCCTGTGACCGTGACATTGACCAAAATAGACCATGAATTTAGTAGAGTCCTACTCATAAGCATCTACAGACTCAGTGATACCCAATACAAATTCAGGTTTTAAGTGATCAGTCCTTATTATTGAAGTCAATGGGAATCCTTCCATTGACTTCAATGGGGCTTGGATCAAACCCTCAGTGAGGATGAGTGTATGTAGCATCATTTCCTAACCAGAAATCTAGAAGTGAAAGGGGAAAAAAAATCAAAATAGGACTGGAATGTTTTCTACCAAGCTAAAACAACTCTTCACTTCGAGTTGGCAACAACATGAATTAAGAAATTGCCCTGCATTTGGTTAAATGTACCGTAAATTCCACAGTGTTCTACAATAGCCAAGGGTGTTCATGTGCTTGGAGAATAACAAGTGATGCAGATCTCCTTCTGGGGGACAGTGACAGCAGAAGAAATTGCCTCAGATTGACAAATATGGCTAACCATACATGGCAGAAATGTAGCTTTGAAACTGGACAAAGGATCACAATGCAATCTCTTTCCAAGAAATATCTATATAATACTGTAGCTAAAGAGAGAATATAGAAATCTAAATCTTGTTTTGTATTCAGTAGATAAAATACCAATATGATGGTGAGTTGCTAAAACAACCTTTCAAAGCCCATCGTTTAATAGAATCATAGACTTTAAGGTCAGAAGGGACCATTATGATCATCTAGTCTGACCTCCTGCACAATGCATGCCACAGAATCTCACACGCCTACTCCTGTATCAAACCTGTGTCTGAGCCATTGAAGTCCTCAAATCATGGTTTAAAGACTTTAAGGTACAGAGAATCTTCCAGCAAGTGATTCATGCCCCACGCTGCAGAGGAAGGCGAAAACCCCCAGGGCTTCTGCCAATCTGCCCTGGAGGAAAATTCCTTCCCGACCCCAAATATGGCAATCATCTAAACCCTGAGCATGTGGGCAAGACTCACCAGCCAGCACCCAGGAAAGAATTCTCTGTAGTAACTCAGATCCCATCCCATCTAACATCCCATCACAAGCCATTGCGCATATTTATCGCTAGTAGTCAAAGACGAATTAATTGCCAAAATTAGGCTATGCTATCATACCATCCCCTCCATAAACTTATCAAGCTTAGTCTTGAAGCCAGATATGTCTTTTGCCCCCACCACTCCCCTTGGAAGGCTGTTCCAGAACTTAACTCCTCTGATGGTAAGAAACCTTCATCTAATTTCAAGTCTAAACTTCCTGATAACCAGTTTATATCCATTTGTTCTTGTGTCCACATTGGTACTGAGCTTAAATAATTCCTCTCCCTCCCTGGTATTTATTCCTTTGATATATTTATAGAGAGCAATCATATCTCCCCTCAGCCTTCCTTTGGTTAGGCTAAACAAGCCAAACTTTCCAAAGAGTAAGTACAAATGTACCATTTGTGTTAGCAAATAAAATCTTTTCTAACCATAAAGTTAATTGAAAGACTATTATTATTATTATTGTTTAATTGTACTGCAGTAGTATCAAGGGTCCCCAGTCAAGGATCAGGGCCGCAGTAGGCTCGGCACTGTACAAACTAAAGCTGGATGAAACTTTTTGGACAAAATGTTCTCACCAAAAAAATTGCAGATTTGAGTCAACCGCCAAAATATTTTGTAAATTCTTGTCAAATTTGTCAAATTGTTTTGGTAATAAATAAATAGATAGATAAATAAATAAAAACGTTTCATGTTGACATTTTCAAAGTGACAGATTTTTTAAATTCGATTTTACTTTTTATTTCCAATTATTTTCTTTATTTTAAAAAGTTTAAAAACTGAAAAATAAAATGAAACTTTTCACGGAGTTGATAAAATGTTTCATTTCACCTAAAACATTTTTTTTTTTTTTTTTTTACTTTTTCAGTTCACTAAAAAAAATGAAGACTGTTCATTTCGGGTTAATCTGAAACAGTTTTTCCTCAGTGTTTCAGTTCAGTTAGTGAAATGAAAAATCAGTTATTCTCACAGCTCTAGTATAAACACATAACAAAAGATGGTCTCTCTTCTGTAGAGTGTAAATGCGATAGAATCTCATACAGCATAAATTTAGTCCCTGTAGTCAGGGCCAGGAATAGGTCTATGCACCACTTAGATTCTATTTGAAGGCCATACGTTGGCTTTCTGTACAGGGTTGAATTTCACCCAGAGAGCATAGACAACATAATAAAAGATTTAACAATGTATACCAAGACCTACAATGTTTGGAATGAGAAAACTGCATTAACAGTAGACAAGTCGGTCTCTACAGTGATTATCCACGAAGACAAATTCCATTTGCCCTAAGAGATAAAGCAAAAATGAACTTGAAAATGTGGAAAAACTGGGAACTGAGAATGCAGAACAAACTATAGACTGTATTAATTCTATGGTTGTAACTGAAAGGCCAACTAAGTGTGTAATTTAAATAAAGCCATAAAACCTGAGCATTATTCCAATGAAAGCTATTGAAGAAGTGGTAACCAAGCTTTCAAAAGAAAACACTATATGTTGACTCGGCCTTGTGGATAGTACATTTTGATAAGGGCACTTAAAAAAAATATCACAAATTGTGACTTTATCTGATTAAAATATGACCATGTAGATCGTCGTTGCAACCACTGTTATATAATGGCAACAAACCTTGTACAAAATGTCTATGGAAAGGTTATGATTTGCTGAATACGATTATGCTATCTGTATGCAGGTATCAGTTTTGTATTTGAAGTTATGAGTACTGGCTCTATACCTGGATTTCAAATGTTTGCTCCTGGAGTAATGCCCACAAGGTAGCCAGCCAGCTCATCTTGGAGGGACTATTCAAATTGAGTGGCCCATCAAAAGAACATTTAACTGACAATGGACCATGAGAGACGCCCATCTACAGATAATGATAATTTTCTGCTGTGACTAAGCAAAAATATGCATGGACATGTGATTTGCCCATGTGATTCAAAACCCCATCTTGTCAGCTGTGATTTTCCAGTGGCTATGCTGAGAGCTCTGTTTGAAACAATGGGTTTCCCTCCATGGCAGGCCCTGGAAAACTTCCATTTTGCCTCTTTCCTGCTCCAACGTCTGCACTATGGACTAATGGGAACATTCTAACCAAGGGATTGAGGACCTTCCAATGATTTGGAAGCAACCAGAGACTTGACTTAAGCCAGCAGTTTATTCCATCACTGCTACAAACCTGAACCAAGAACTTTGCATTTATTGTATTTATTTGACTCCTTTAATCAATTTTTAACTCTCACCTTTCTTTCTTTTAATAAATAAACCTTGAGATTTTGGATACTAAAGGATTGGCATCAGATCTTACCCCAAAATAATGCTAAGTTATATATTGACCTGGGTGTGTGGCTGGTCCTTTGGGATCAGAAGAACCTTTTATTTGAAGAGATATGTTTTTTTAAAACCATTAATCTCTAAGTCTAGTGTTTTCGGTGGTAATACAAGGACTGGAAGGCCTAAGGAAACTGCTTTTATGACTTCTTGATAGCCAGTGTGGTGAAACAGAAGTTTAGTTTTGTTGCTGGTTCGGTATATCCTATGGGGGATTAGCCACCAGTCTTGGGGTGTATCTGCCCTATTTCTCAGCAGTTTGTCCTGACTTTGGCACTCTCAGTTGTGGCCCAAGAAGGCATGGTTACAGAAGTATTTGGGGGCAATATTGGCTAATATGAATTTTGTATAGTGAATCACATGACAATGACTACTTTCAAAATCAGCATCTGTTGACACTGAAGCAGAGAGACCAAGCTTTACAAGAATGACCTAAGGAAAGAATAGAGTGAGGCCCCACAAAAGAGAACACATTAACCACTCTGGGAAGAAATTAGTAAAGGTCAGAGTGTTTTGGTAAAACATAAATCCTGGTTGTTCCAGCAGCACCTGTCAGAATAAATATTAGTCATCAGTTCATGGAACATAGGACATGGGGCTGGAAGCAAGATGCTGGGACATCAAATCCAGTGTCCTGCTACTGTAGGCAATCCCATCATATTTTCCTTAATCCCAATCATAAATTTATCAAACTCCATTTTAAAATGAGTGAAGTCATTTGTCCCTACTATTCCTATTGGTAAACTATGCCAGAACCTTGCTATTATGATGTTTAAAAACCTTCTAATTTCCTGCCTCAATTTATTCATGGCCTGTTTATTCCCACTTGTTCTTGTGCCAATACCATCCTTTAGTTTAAATAGCTCAGGGATGGGGATGGGGGGGCAATTCTCAGGGGACAGTTGTTTGTTCCTCCCACTTACTTCTTTGCATTTCTGCATCACCCATTATGAATGGAGCACCCCTCTAAATGGATGAGTACAGCTACTGCCAACTCCTCCATCATATCCTTTCTAAAGGCCTACTTCCATCTGAACTGACAACCTATGGAGGGTAATTATTATTTATATTACAGTAGCTCCTATGGGCCATAATGAAGCTCAGGGCCTTATTGTGTTGGGTGCTGTACAGACACATAGTAAGAGACAATGCTTGTCCAAAGAATTTACAATTGCATGTCATAGAGCTTATTTGACTCACTCAGAGATCTGTCACAATCCCTAAACTATTCCTCCTAGATTTGGCTTACTATCTATAAATATGCAAAAGTTGTGAGATAGAGATGAACAGTTTATGGTGGTGTCCGAGTGACCTAACCAGTAATAATAATGAACATTGGCTATATTTCCACAGGTTCTTCTAAAGGCCCAGCATGTAACTGGGAAAATAGGAAAAAGCAGTAAATACAATGGGAGTCCCAAGGGACACTTGTCAAGAGTTTCAAATGGGACAAATGATCTTGGCGGCTGGATTCTGGGGTGCTCAGCTTGAAATGCCTTCAGTAGTTCTGGTTTTCAAAACTCAGCACTTGAGCCCTCAACACTAGAAATCACTAGTTACTTTTGGAAATCTTGGCCTGTTCTCCTCCCCCTATACAAATACACGTCAACAACATTCTTCTTTAAAGCAAGGTCAAAATGATTGCTATGACAGATAAGTAGATAGATCACTTCACCCACTACTGAGATGTCACAACTGACCAGGGCTACATCTACACTTGTAGCTAGGGTGTAATTCCCAGCTTGCGTAGGCCAGGGCCGGCTCTAACTTTTTTGCCGCCCCAGGCAAAAAAGAAGAGCGCCGCCCCGCCATACCCCTCCCCCCCCCGTGAGCACCGCCGAAATCCCCGCCCCCCCCAGCACTACGCCACTCAAAGCCCCGCCCCCTCCAAGCACCGCGCTGCCCGAAGCCCCCCCCTCCGAGCACCACGCCACCCGAAGCCCCCGCCCCACCTCCGAGCGCCGTGCCGCCGAATCCAAAAATTAAAAAAAAAAAAAATCGAGCGCCGCCCTGCCCCAAGATGCCGCCCCAAGCACGTGCTTGGTCAGCTGGTGCCTGGAGCCAGCCCTGGCGTAGGCATACTGTCAGCAAGCTAGCCTACTAAAAATAATAGTGTATCCACAGTAGCACAGGCTAGCCACCCCAAGTACCAACGCGCCTGGCCCCCATTAGTACGTACTTTGGGTGGCTAGCCCACCCAGCCACTCACTGCAGCCTGTGCTACCACAGAACTATTTTTAGCACGCTAGTTCTCATTGAGCTAGCGCGACTATGTTGATGCAAGCTGGGAATCCTATCCCTAGCCCCAAGTGTAGACGTAGCTTGAATGGCACAGTAATGTACACAACAGTTCAAGTCAGGAAACGAAGACGAATTATAGAGGTCAACCAAAATTGCAGGAGGAATTTAAAAGGTTTAAGATGAACTTTCATGGAGGCTTTGCAGGGTTATATATTCAAAGCTGGTCATTTAGGGCACGCCACCTCCCATTCAGTAATTCCTGCCCTTGGGTTACATATCCATTGCTGGTGTAATGTCACAGAAGTCAATGGAGTTACTTTGGATTTATCTGGATTTTACTTGGGAAAAATCAGTCCCTACATCTCTGCTACACGGGGGGTTTCAGTAACTCCACTGACAACACATAGGTGCCTTGAGATGAAACACACAATCACCAGTCAGGAATCAAAGCCATTCCCTACACTTCTACATCTGTTTGCGATGGTTTAATTCTTTTCTTCCCTCCTCCTCATGTTGTTCAGCCACATAACGCAAAGAGGTGGTTTTGTGGGAAGCATATTAATTTAATGTCTTAACTGTGAAATAAAACCCTGTAATGAGGCAATCTACAAGCAATACTCCTCAGCAAGCAATGTCTCAGCCAAATACAGGATTCAGCATATCATCAAACATCTAGGAGTTATTGTTCTTAAGAAAAAATTATCATATCAAATTCTTCTCCCCCCCCACCCTGAAAAAAAATCAGTGCAAAGTATCATTCTCATTCCTATTTAGTAAAGAAAAATTAATTAAAAACCTTTAATGCTATTTGTGCCTACTGGCTTTGGACAGCATTGATTTACTATTATGGATTTCCTTCTTGTTTGTTTGCTTGCTTGGTACAGCGTTCTGGGGAAGAAACACTAGATTTTAATTTAATCATATCCTGCAGCCTATTTTTTCTAAGGAAAGGTTCAAATGACGATTTGGCAGTTGGGCTTAAAAGGGTCATTTGTCAAGACTGACGAGCAGCTAATTTGCATCCCCCTCCAATTGTTTTATTTCTAGACATCTGTAAGGCCCTTATTACTGTAGCATCCAAGTGCCTCACAATCTTTCCCACACGACACCCCTCTGAGATAGCACTTCCCTATTATCCCTATTTTTTTCAGATGGGCAACCAAGCACAGAGGCAGCAGGGGCAACGCATGGCGGGGGGGAAGTGGGGTCACATGCCCTCCCTCCTCCTAAGATTTGCTGCTTGGCTTGTATGCTGTCAAAAGTCGGCTGCCCTCTCTCTGCCCATCCCCCACCCCCCAACTATCGGCAGGCATGGGTCATCTCTGGCCCAAGGATATACAGGAAGTCTGTGGCCGAGCAAGGAATTGAATGCTGGACATCCAAGCCATTAAGGCAAAGTAAAAAGTAGGACTGCTAAGGCCAAGCACTCAAAAATCATGAGTCAGGCTCCCAAAAAATTAGGAGATTGGCTTACAATCATAGGATTCACAAAAATATACATCTGGTGGTTTATTTGCCTATTGAACCTTTAAGGGTCATATTTTCAAGCTTCTCTCTGCAACAACGAGAGCCACAAATGTACTTTAAAAAAAAAAAAAGAAAGAAAGAAAGCTCACATTCTTTTATATTCACTTATAACGTCAAGGTCTAGGGCTTGAAGAAAAATACCAAGTATCATGAGACTTGCAATGAGACTGAACGTTGGCAATACAGAAAAGACACACTGTCTGGTTGAATCTGGCCCCAAATTTAAGTTTTATAAATATAACCCTTTACAAAACTGAAGGTCAATAAAACTATTTCCATTTGATTTAAAATAAATCAAGACCCTTTAGGTGCAACCAAACTCACTATGTACTTTCGAAGATTTGGGCCGTTTGGAGTGAGTGAAGATTTTGGCTGTCCAACCAAATTGAACTTCACTTCAGAGGATGTGAGGAAGATTTCCTCACCTGAGTCATCCTTTTTAGGTGACAGATCTGAGGCACTGTCCCAGACTGACGTGTCAGTAGAAGTGGTTTGGGAACAAATTGATAAACTAAACAGTAATAAGTCATCAGATTGTAATTCACCCAAGAGTTCTGAAGGAACTTAAATGTGAAATTGCAGAACTACTAACTGATATGTAACCTATTGCTTAAATCACCTTCTGTACCAAAATGACTGGAGGATAGCTAATGTAACATTTATATTTTAAAAATGCTCCAGAGGCAATCATGGCAATTACAGACCTAACATCAGAACCAGGAAAATCATCTGAAACTATAGATAAGAACAGAATTATCAGACTCATAGATGAACACAATGTGTTGGGGAAGAGTCAAAATGACTTTTGTAAAGGGAAATCATGCCTCACCAATCTACTAGAATTCTCTGAGGGTGTCAACAGACATGTGGACAAGGGTGATCCAATAGATATAGTAAAAAGAAGAACAGGAGTACTTGTGGCACCTTAGAGACTAACAATAATAGATATAGTGTACTTGGACATTCAGCAAGCCCTGGACAAGATGCCTCACCAAAGGCTCTTAAGCAAAGCAAGCAGTCATGGGATAAGAGGGAAGGTCCTCTCATGGATCAGTAACTTCTGAAAAGGCAGGAAACAATAGATAGAAAGAAATAGTCAGTCAGTTTTCACAGTAGAGAGAGGTAAATAGTGCAGTTCAACATATTCATAAATGTCTGGAAAAAGGGGTGAACAGTGAGGTGGCAAAGTTTATAGACGATACAAAAGAAACAGTTACAGAGTGTAACTGTGGTTCTTTGAGACATGATGCAGATGAGTATTCCATAGAATCATAGAAGATTAGGGTTGGAAGAGACCTCAGGAGATCATCTAGTCCAACCTCCTGCTCAAAGCAGGACCAACCCCACCTAAATCATCCCAGACAGGGATGTCAAGCCAGGCCTTAAAAACCTATAAGGATGGAGATTCCACCACCTTCCTAGGTAACCCATTCCAGTGCTTCACCACCCTCCTAGTGAAATAGTTTTTCCTAATATCCAACCTAGACCTCCCCCACTGCAACTTGAGACCATTGCTCCTTGTTCTATCATCTGCCACCACTGAGAACAGTCTAGCTCCATCCTCTTTGGAACCCTTTGGGCATGTAGGTGTGTGCATGCCCAGCACACTGGAGTTCAAGAAATTTGCCTAGCAATATCTGTAAAGGGGCAGCGCTCATGTCTCGTGGCTGTAGCTGCTCCCCTGGCTACATGAGGCATCACCGCCACAACCCTGTCTCAGTTCCTTCACACTGAATACCTGGAAATGAGATTCCAATGCAGAGGGTATTGAGGGTGGATCGGGGAATATGTGTCTGCATCATATCTTGAAGAACCACAGTTACAGCAAGTAACCATTTCTTCTTCTTTGAGTAGATGCCGCTACGTATTCCTTCTAGGTGATGCACAAGGTCCCTTCCAACCGTAATATTCTATGATTCTAGTTGGTACTGAGGAAGGGCTAGAACAGTGGTTCTCAAATTTTTGTACTGGTGACCCCTTTCACATAGCAAGCCTCTGAGTGCGACCCAACCTTATAAATTAAGAACACTTTTTACTATATTTAACACCATTGTAAATGCTGGAGGCAAAGTGGGATTTGGGGTGGAGGCTGACAGCTCGTGACTCCCCATGTAATAACCTTGCGACCCCCTGAGGGGTCCCAACCCCGAGTTTGAGAACCCCTGGGCTAGAGGTACCTGTGCCATCCTGCGTGCTGGCACCAACTCTGTGCTGGTCCATACTTTTCCTGGGGGAGGCAGGAGTGGGTTCTCAACTGCTCTTATGTGACCTTTTCCTGGACGCAGTGGATGGGAAACAGCTCCTCCATTTCTTTGGAAAGGCACCTGCTCTGGAATGTGAAACAGCAACGCTCCTGGAACCTGAGGGCAATCTCTGACCTGATGAGGGCCTCAGCACCAAAGTAGGCTGCCTGGCCTGTCTGAGCAGGTGTTGTTTAAGGAGAAAGTCCCAAGCCACTTGAGTCTGTTTCTTAAACGATCTGCAGATCATTCAGTGCTCTTTGATGTGAGCCTCACCAGTAGCGTTTGTGGGGATCGCAGTTGGGGATTCTTCCCACACATGAAGGACAATGTTTAAACCCTGGTGAGGGCATCACCAAGGGAAACAAATGACTACAAACTAAAACACTAAGGGTAATACTAACTACATACAACAAGGGAAAAACTCAACTAGTTCAGAGGTTGTGAGCTTAAGCCCACAGAGCTCTGACTCCAGCCATGGACTGTACGAGTGAACTGAGAGAGGGTTGTGGTGGTGCTGCCTCATGTAGCCAGAGGAGGGGCTATGGACACAAGGTGTAAGCATCACCCCTCTAAAGAAACTGCTACACAAATTTCTCACACACACCAAAATGAAATACATGTCTACATGTCCTCGAAGACAAAGAATTACTCAAGAATGTTAAGTCCAAAGGTGACTACAAAGAGTTACAAAGGGATCTCACAAACAGGTGACTGGGCAACAATATGGCAGATTAAATTCAATCTTGATAAATGTGAAGTAATGCACTTTGGAAAACATAATCCCAATTATACATATAAAATGATGGGGTCTAAATTAGCTGTTGCCATTCAAGAAAGAGATCTTGGAGTCATTGTTGATAGCTCTCTGAAAACATCCACTCAGTGCGCAGGGGCAGTCAAAAAAGCTAACAGGATGTTAGGAACCATTAGGAAAGGGATAGACAATAAAATAGAAAATATAATCCCACTATACACCTCCATGGTATGCCCACACCTTGACTACTGCATGAAGTTCTGGTTGCCCAATCTCAACAAAGATATATTAGAATTGGAAAAGGTTCAGCAAAGGGCAACAAAAATGATTAGGGATATGGAACATCTTCCATATGAAGAGAGATTAAGAAGACTGGGACTTTTTAGCTTGGAAAAGAGATGACGAGGGGGCGATATAATAGAAGTCTACAAAATCATGAATGGTGTGGGGAAAGTAAACATAGAAGTATTATTTACCCCTTCACATAACACAAGAACCAGGGGACACCTGATAAAATTAATAGGCATCAGGTTTAAAACAAACATAAGGAAGTACTTCTTCACACAACACACAGTCAACCTGTGGAACTGATTGCCAGGGGATGTTGTGAAGGCCAAAAGAATAACTGCATTTAAAACAGAATTAGATAAGTTCATAGAGAATAAGTCCATCAACAGCTATTAGACAAGATGGTCATGGACACTAGCCCATGCTCTGGTTGTCCCTAAACCTCTGACTGCCAGAAACTGGGACTGGACCACAGGAGATGGATCACTTGATAATTGCCCTGTTCTATTCATTCCTTCCGATACCGCTGACTACCAGAAGACAGGTTATTGAGCTAGATGGACCACTAGTCTGACCTAGTGGGGCCATTCTTATGTTCTCTTATAACCAGAGACACCTTTAAAAGGCCATGATTTTTGGAAGGCAGCTGCTTAGCTCTTTCTGAAATATGGCCTGACTAAAGAGTCTCAACTTGTGCATTCCAATTGAACGCACAAGAGACTCCAAAAGATAAAGTGGACTATAATATAAATGCTGGTCAGTCAGAAACCAAGGCCTTCAAGAACTACTTGTGCCATGGCTCATACAATTAATAGCTGAGGCTTAATGCCTAAGCTGAGGGGCAATTTGGGAAAGTCAATTCTTACTGGTATACTTTTGTTAAGGTTTTAATTACATCAAAATGTCACTATGCCTTCAAAAATTGTATATATTTGATTGTCTTCTCTCCCTAGTGACCTTTGCATGTTGCTCACCATCTTTACAATATTTCTCAGTGGCCTCATCTACCTCAGTAGCCTCAATTCTGCAAAAAATTACACGTGTGCTAAACTTCACATACTGTGAGTAGCCCCACTGGCTTCAAAGCGAGTACCCACAATGCATAAACATTAAGTGTGCCCATAAATCTTGGAAGGATTGTGGCCTATGTTGCTACACACCAGGATCTCGATGCCATGTAGAGTCTCTCGGCACTGCCAGGATCTAAATATTACGTACTTTTAATAGTTCGGTACTGTTCTACATTTGTTCTCCGTGGTTTCATGTTTTGTTAACCATCTCGCTTAAATCCAAGGAAATGATTTTGTGAATCCTTCCCTTGCTTCCATCCTTCCCTCATAAAAGTCTCTCCTTATAACACACTTCTTCCAAAAGACCCTTAGATTGTCACCATAGGTGCCATGGACTTTGATCAGAACTGCCAAACCCTAGTCCTCCTCTCAGACAAGTGTCTGGGAAAGAATAAAATAAAGAAGACCTAAAAATCTTTAACATATTGCACTTAGCAAGACACATGCTCAGTCAGGTCACTGTTGTTGAATCTCAGTGGGGGGTGGGAAGGGCATCGATCAATGTTCATGTCACGCTTCCCATCAGTACCCGGCTTGAGCTGGGGAGGCTAATGATCCAACCAGCAGACCAAATTTGGTGAGGAATCCTGGTCACGTGCCACCTAAGAAGAAGAATCATCTAAGCTCCCTTTCTCCTCATTTCTTCCATCTCTCATGATGATTGTCGGTGCTTTCTTATCTGTCTGCAAAGTGCCATGCACACTGCTGGCACTACACAAATAAATGAACTAATGAATAAATAATAGCAATCAATAAGAACAGACATGAAATAGACTAGCCGTTTTTTCATTGCCCTGCCTGAATGAAATGCCAAAAGTATTCAAGCAGCGTAAATTATAAAATATAGATTCAAAATATTGAAACAAAGACTTTTTAAAGTTAAGGTGTTGTGTGCAATGGGGTGTCCTTTTTTCAAATGGAATCAGTGCTGGCCTAACCCTGCTCCTGTTGAAGTCAATTGTAAGACTCCCAGTGTTGAGTATTTTGAAATCCCACCTGTGATTTTCACCCTAACTCTGTCACTTTGGGAAACACAAAGGCCTATTGAGTCCCCACCCATGTGGGTAAATTTCATCCACTCCAAGCAAACATCCTTGAACTAATTCTCTTTTCAAGTTGTGTTTTTCCATTCACTCTATGCCATTCGTTCATGTCTGTCCTTCTTTGAATCCCTGTATTGGCTCCCACTTTTCTTCACTGCACATTCAAAGCTGTTCATACCTACAGCTCTTGTCCATATTTCAGCCTTGGTCCTCTTCCACTGTAGTTTTGACCCAAACTTGCTGCCTCCGTGCTTTTTTCTTCTTCCATGCACTTCTGTGCTTTTTTTCAGGTCACCTCTTGCATCTCATATATCCTTCCCAATTAACATGCACCAAGCTCAAAATCTATCTATGGATGAAGGGTTCCATGTTCCAAGGAGAGCCATGTACACTTGTGGCGCTCATCATAAATTACCTTTAACCTTGTGTTTCAACTACTGCAATATCCTCCTCTGCAACCTGGACAAATCCCATTTTACTCTGCTGATATCCATTCAAAATGCTACTGCAAAGGTCATTTTCCTGACTTGTCCTTTCAACACCAATACCTCTGTCTTTGCTTCCCATCACTGGCTCCCTCTTCTCCAAAGCATGAAACACAAACTACTTGTCTCAACTTCTAAGGCCCTTCGTAGCCCATTCTCTCTGTGCTGCTTATCTCCTATGTAGTATTCCCTTCTGAAAACTCTCCTTTGCTGTGACACCCCTATAAAAACATTCAACAATGGTTAGTGATCCAGTTTGCCATGACCACTGTTTTTCAAGCTAAAGCATCATTGTTTCTTTCTGCTCTCCCTGTTGTCTATATTCTGACACTTAGATTGTAAGGTCTTGTATGGTGCTTTGCACAATGGGGTCTGGGCCTGTAGACACCATAATACAAAGAATAATGGCACCACCCTAAAGAAGAGACAGCTGCCTCACACCTTCTGTTCCCTTATCAGTTGCCAAATTGTATCTTATTAGATCACTACAAAGGAATGATCCAACATCCGGGTACCATATATTTATAATGGGCCAAACTCAGTCCACCTGTAACTCCCTTGGATCTCAGTCTGATATATTGTAGTACATGTATATGGTGATACTCTCATATGGTATTTTTATCTAATATAACGCAAGCATTGTTATGTAACTGTTCACAAAGACTGTTCACAAAGTTCATTAAAGGTTGAACTAAGTTCCGAATGTAATATTCCCCCTCACATTCCAAGCAATTTTCTCCACAACTGTCATCTAACATTGTTTCCATCCTGCAGTTCAATAGGGGAAAAAATTGCCATCCATGTATGGCTATGAGGTCATACATATGCTATATTATTTATCTTTAGAGCTGAGGAGAGGAAAGTACCTACTTCCATTGTCATAATTGAGGATTTAATACAATAGAAGTGATCCAACAAAGGGAAGGGGAAAGAATCTTTATATGAATATGGGATAATACAGCATTACAACTGTCCCAGAATTACTACCAGCGGGTATGAATCAAATTCCACTTACTATGATGTAAATCAGGAGCAACTCCATTGAAGTCAGTGCAGTTACTTACACCAGTCTAAAACAGGTGCAAGTGAGATCTGAATCAGGCTTAATATTTCTGTAAGGGGTCTGTCATTTGAAGCTTTTCAGAGATGTAAGTGATGGGACTGCAAAGCTGAAATATGTCCCATCTATGTTGCAGCTGTCTGGTACCTCCCTTCCCCCAAGAGACACATTCCTCTCTTCCTATTTTAGCTGCTCTGTCAGTCACTCCCTTACTAACTTGCTGCACAGAATTTAATGGAAGTTCCAAACATTTCCTGTGGAGTGAAAACAAACTTTCTGAACTATACTTTGCTTCAGGGCATCTGATCTTGAAAGTTATACGTACTGTTAAAAATTGGCTTTCAAATCATGGAACTAGGCCTTTCGGGATACATTATTTTTTTTCGTTAAGAAGTTTCAGAACTGTGGAGCCTCAAGCCAAAAGAAACAGTTGTACAGGCAAGTTTTCTACACATAATCCAAGAGAACAAGAGTCGTGCCGAGGTGCTTGCTAGGGGCTATCTAGCCCTCCCATGTGCTTGTGCCTCCCACAATGTTCCACTGAGCTGATACGAAAATGAATACACGAGCTTCTTAGTGAACTTCTAAATTGGGCATGATTATTTCCCTTGACTTGCAGACCTGTTCTTCCTTTGCCTGGTAGGCTAATTTCCACCCCCCCCCCTCAACGGCCCCTCAAAATACTAACTACCCAAAGTGGTATGCATCATTTTTGGAGGCTGCTTCAGAGTCAAATGAGCAAATAAGAAAAGCCACAAGATGGGACTGACTTTCTCCCCCCTCTAAACACTGTACAAATGCACTAACTTTCCCGGCTGTGTCATTTTCTTTCAGTCTAAAAAGAGAAGGAAGAAAATGATAAAAGTGAATGTTGTCAGTCTAATAGTTCTGGATCCATGGTTATCAGCATTTTCTAGGTGGGATCTAGCCATGAATTCCCCCACTACACAGGGTGGTAGCAATCCCTAGACCCTTGTTTGCAACCACCAGGTAGAGAACTTCTGTCCTAGACCATTTAGTCTAATAATCTTAATGGACTCATTATTAGAGTGCTATGAAATTCACAGTCAGAGGATTTTAAAAATTGTAAATTTCATGATTTCAGCTATTTAATTCTGAAATTTCATGGTGTTGTAATTATAGGGGTCCTGACCCAAAAAGGAGTTGTGTGTGTGCGGGGGGGGTCACAAAGTTATTGTGGGGGGGGGTTGCGGTACTGCTACCCTTACTTCTGTGTTGCTGCTGCTAGCGGCTGCGCTGCCTTCAGAGCTGGGCAGCTGGAGAGCAGCGGCTGCTGGCCGGGAGCCCAGCTCTAAAGGCAGAGCCACTGCCAGCAGCAGCAAGGATGGCCTGGTATGGTATTGCCACCCTTACTTCTGCGCTGCTGCCTGCAGAGCTGGGCCCTCAGTCAGCTGCCGCCACTCTCCGGCCACCCAGCTCGGAAGGCAGTGCAGAAGTGAGGGTGGCAACACTGTGGCCCCCCTAAAATAACCTTGTTACCCTCCTGTAACTCCCATTTGGGTCAGGACCCCCAGTTTGAGAAACACTGGTCTCCCCTGTGAAATCTGCATAGTATAGGTAAAAGCAAACCACAGACCAAATTTCACAGGGGGAGACCAGATTTCACGTTTCGTGATGCATTTTTCATGGCCATGAATTTGGTAGGGCCCTCCTCATTATTAATGACCATTTACTGTATATAATGCCATAGGTGTGCATAGCATGTTAATGAGAACATGCAATTCAGGCTCAAAGAGCTTTCATTCTATTTCCAATCAAGCCAACTCTCATTTCAGACCTTAGCTTGCTTTTAGTTTTACTGGACTCATAGACAGGTCTTTTTTTGTTTAGGCACAAGGGACATTCACATTTGTAATACTCAGTTTTATATATTTGTAAGCCAGAAGGGAGCACTATGGTCATCTTGGCTGACCTTCCTACACAACACTGGGCAGAGTTTTGTCCAGTGATTCCTGAAGTGGAGAAATTATCTTTCCCCTGTTTAAAGAGACACTGTCAATTGTAGGTCTCTGCAAAAATGTGGTTTCCAATAAGCAAACATGGATAGAAATCAGGGGCAACTCTATGTATTTTGCCGCCCCAAGCATGGCAGTCAGGCGGCTTTCGGCGGCGCGCCTGCGGGAGGTTTGCCGGTCCCGCGGCTTCGGCGTACCCGCCGCCGAATTGCCGCCGAAGCCGTGGGACCGGCGGACCTCCCGCATGCTGCCGAAGGCTCCCTGACTGCCGCACGTGCTTGGTGCGCTGGTGCCTGGAGCCGCCCCTGATAGAAATGCTTTTAATATCAAAAAGATTTTAGATATAAAACTTCTACTGCATTATTACTATGTATTGTATTATAGTAGCATAATGCCCTCATCAGCTTTAGGGTTGAATAGGAGCAGGTACTGTACAAATACAGTAAGAGAGACACCCTCCCATGAAAAGCTTACAAAGGAAGGCTCTGCTCAATGATCATGCAAAGACAAGGACTCGCTGAACTTTACACATTATGAATATGTGCATTTGTGTGACTTTTCAAAAATAGTACACATTTACAAAATATTTACTTTTTCTCAGAATTTAGAAAAGAGAAAGGATTCTGGTTTGAAGGGTTTTAGGCAGCTAATGTCTTTTCCCAAAGGGAATATTTCAGGCCAAATTGTACAGCTGACTTGTACCTCCATATTTCACAATACTAATACTTTACATGTATCTAGTGCCTTTCCTAAGAGGCTCTAAAAGGGCGAGTATTATTCCTATTGTACAGATAAAGGAACTGAGGCACAAAGAGATTACCTTACTTGCCCAAGATACCACAACAAGTGGCAGAGTTGGAAACAGAATCCAGTTCTCCTGACTCCTGGTTCCAGGTTCTAACCAATAGACGATGATGTGTTGCATATAAAAATGGATATTTGGGCACCCAAAATTGACAAGTGTTCATGTAAAGGATGCTCACTTGCATGGTTACCTGTTCTACATCACCAAATGACTGGGCAAATGCTAAATTTGCCCTTGTGCATTTTGTACGTGCATCTGACGATTTACCACTTACCTATACATGGCACTTTTCATTTTCAATACAAATTTACAAATCCTCACAGCTCTCCTGTGATATTGGCAAAGCATTAGCAGCACGGTCCTTATTTTCGGACTACAGAAACGAAGGTAGAGAGGCTAAGGGATGGATCAGCTGAAGTACAGAAGTTTGTTCCACCGCAGCTAGTTATCCAACAAAAACTCCTAACTCTGTACTATATCTGAAAACAGAAAGTGCCTCGGAAAGCCAATGCGGAGTTTCATTCTATTTGTAATGTAAACTTCCACCATAGCCAACCTAGTTAAAAGGTTTTTATAGCACATAGCATAAGGTTTTGGTCATTAATTACTCCTTTAATCTCTGCTGGGCTTGTTCCTGAGAACATACTGCACTGCTGCCTTTTACTGGATAAACAACTCTTAGGACTGCATCAGATTGCCATAAGGGTCATAAAATGCATTTATGGAGAACCGCTGTATTTCAGACGAAATCCTGACTGGGCTGGTTTTTCTTACTGCAATGGTAATTAATACGGCTAATTAACAGACCTCTCCCCATCCCACTCCCTCAAAAAAAAATCCAGGCCTCTCTCAGACTGAGAGAACTTGCACAGATCTTTGTGTGTTACTTTGCATTGAACTGGATGGTTGATGGCATAGACTATGGGACACAGCATACAGAGGGTTTCACCTCCATGTAAAACTTTCAAATCAGATCCAGATGGCACTTTGGCTGCCTATTTTAAAATTACTACAAAATACGTAGGAGTTACTGCTTATGGGTGAAATTTACTCTCGATCAGAGGAGATGTGCACCATTTAAGTCCTCAAAATAGGACTTAAGTGCGAATTAAATGGTACTAGGCCTTGTGCTGGTCCTCTGAAGAATTTCATGCTAGGAGAAGACAGAAGGAGGGATTTCCTGGAAATGGTTTTTGAAGAGCAATTTGAAGGAGGAATGAGAGGGCTCTTGGCATATGATAGAAGGCATGAAGGCAGTTGGAGAAGGAGAGTAAGGAAGATGTACAGGATGGGGACTGAGAAGAACATTAGTATAATGAGGTAATTGGGGCTTCTAAGCACTATTGTAATACAAATAAACAACAAAAGACACAGGAAGGAAATGAAAGAAGAGATACAGGCAGTGAAAAGACTGCATAGAGTTATTAGGTAAAGTTAGTTGGAGATCTTAGTCCAATTCCAAGTGTACAGATGAAGCCAAAGATGGGATAGGCCCTGGACATTGTAACAGAAAACAGGTCAATGAAAAGTTTATTTTTTTGTTCAAGCAGTATTTTAATTCAAAGGGGAATCTTCTACCTGGTGCTGGTTGAACTATAATTTTTAACAACATCCATTGCAAATGTCGCACTTTTTGTGATCATGAATTGTTGACTGATCTCTGAAAATGTATTTATCTGTTAGTAGCCATTAAATAGTTTGGATGAACAAATTTTAGACTAGAAGTCATTCATGAACTTTGGCTACTTGCTATCATCCATGCATTATGCATGGTGTGTCATCTACCTCTCATGGCATTGTTTCCGGTCCCTGATTAGATCACTAAAGTTTACCAAGTTGTCAGTGACTGTGTGACGGGTTGGATCACAGAAACCCCCTTGGGAGCTGCCACCCAATGTGCAAAGACTACCCCTGCTTCTGTTTTCCCTGCCAGCTCAGGACTCCAGCACCCTGTCTTGCTGAGCCAGACACTCCCGTCTGGCTCCAGACACAGACCCAGGGTCTGAATCACTTGTCCCAAAGCTGCAAGTTTACCTGAAAACAGCTCGCAGTAGCGTGCTTGTCTGTAGCACTCAGATGCCCAACTCCCAATGAGGTCTAAACCCAGATAAATCCGTTTTACCCTGCATAAAGTTTATGCAGGGCAAACTCATAAATTGTTCACCCTCTATAACACTGATAGAGAGATATGCACAGTTGTTTGCTCCCCCAGGTATTAATACATACTCTGAGTGAATTACTAAATAGAAAGTGATTTTATTAAATACAGACAGTAGGATTTAAGTGGTTCAAAGTAGTAACAGACAGAACAAAGTAAGTCACCAAGCAAAATAAAATAAAATGCGCAAATCTATGCCTAATCAAACTGAATACAGATAATCTCACCCTCAGAGATGCTTCAGTAAGTTTTTCTCAGACTGGACACCTTCCAGGCCTGGGCACAATTCTTTCCCCTGGTACAGCTCTTGTTGCAGCTCAGGTGGTAGCTAGGGGATTCTTCATGATGGCTCCTCCCCCTCTCTGTTCTCTTCCCCCCTTTACATATCTTTTGCATAAGGCGGGAACTCTTTGTCTCTCTGGGTTTCCACCCCCCCCCTCCCACTGGAAAAGCACCAGGTTAAAGATGGATTCCAGTTCAGGTGACATGATCACATGTCACTGCAAGACTTCATTACTCACTTGCCAGCACACACATATACAGGAAGACTCACAGGTAAATACAGCCATCTGCAGACAATGGGAGTCATCAAGATTCCAAACCATCATTAATGGTCCACACTTTACACAATTACAATAGGCCCTCAGAGTTACATTTTATATTTCTAGTTTTAGATACAAGAGTGGTACATTTATACAAATCAGATGATCATACTCAGTAGATTATAAGCTTTGTAATGATACCTTACAAGAGACCTTTTGCATGAAGCATATCCCAGTTACGTTACATTCACTTATTGCCGTATTTTCTCTAAAACCAGCTCAGTTACATTATATTGACTTATTATCAAGTTTTTATAAAACCATATAGACTGCACAACGTCACACTGGACAACTGGAACTTTCTGACCACCAATAATGAATCATGAATGACACATGAATATTCAGATGAATCAGTTTGTGGAGCGCAGGGGATCCGAGAACAGTTTCATGAATTCAAACAATGGCTGTTCAAATACTCACAGATAATGAGACCTCAAAAGAACAGGAGAGCGAAGTTCCAAAGTTCTTCCGTGACCATATTCATCTTTATTATTCAGAGAGCTAATCTTCCCAGTTACCAGACAAGATAAACTCTTTTGTCAAGAAGACCAGGTTCCTTTGAGTTACTCACCAGGAAAACTCAGTTTCACAATACGCTTTCCTCTTGGGATTGCAGGTGATTCACTTCTGGTTTTTCTGGAGGTAAAATGTATTCCCTAGGTAACTCAGGAAAGGTCTTTTAAGGTAAACTCAGTCTGTTAACATTCCAGAATTTATCAATCAGTAGGAACACAAAACTTCCTCCATCCTGAATCAGTCTTTCAAGAATTCACATATTGAATTTTGCCTTGTATTTTAACAAACCCCTTCTTCAAATAGTTTTCTCCTCCACAGGAAAAAAAAACAAACAGATTGTCGGAAAAGTAATTTAATAATATTTCAGGTGGCTAAAGAAAAGGGGACAATGGTTAGGTGCATGATCCATTATTTAACAAGACATTTTTGTTCTCTCTTTTAAAATTTAACTTATATAAGCAAGATATGTAAGCAGGAGTATGTGCTTTCTAGTCACATCAAGTGAGTCAAAAAACAGGATCACCGACAGTTAATTTCTGCAGTCACCAACTCATCTCCTCTGTTTAAATTCAATTTAAAACACACCAAGAGTCGGAAAACTTTGCATCTCCAACAAAACAAATTAGGGGTTTTTTTTACCCTCACTAAAGTTGAAGAAAAAAAAATGTGTATCTACATAATGTATATTATCTTTTTTAGGTAGTCATGTGTCACCTATCACTAGAGCATCTAGATGCTAGCAACTTGCTTTTCCCAATGCTTTATTTTTTAGTGCTATATCCTTTAACTTTTTATTACCACTTTATAACCAATCATGAAATCCCTTTTTGTCTTAGCATGAGCAAAAGTCCTTTGTTCTGGAAAAGTGGAAGTGTCTGTGCAAGTGAGTAGGTCCTATCAAAATGCAGTCTATGTTCAGGATTGCGCAGAGTGCAAATTAGGGATTCATCATGCTTTCTAACTATAGTAGGGCCCACATTTTTGTTTGAGTGGTTCTGGTGAATTGCAGTTTAAATGTTAAATTCTCCATCAACTTGAGAAATATTAAAACTCCTCTCAGGTCACCTCCATAGTTACTTCACATCCCAAGGGTTAGAATGCTAAGTTATCTAGTAAAGAAACCACACCATGAGCTAACCAGATTATGCGTGGTGAGATCATCCACTGATGAGTTTAACCTGTGACAGAGAACAATGTAATGAGATTATCAAATGAAGAGGCAGTTTTGATGATAAGGCATAGGGTGGGGCAGGATGGGGCAAGCAGTGATCGTGAGAGTTGTGGCCATGTTTTTCTTATACAGTGAGTCACGCTGATTCCCATGTGAGAAGAATACAAGTAATAATGCTTAATCAGCACAATACTTTCAGAGAAGTGGAGCTCTCAGTATTACCTATAGAAAAGTCCTATAGAATTTGATAAAAAATTCCGATCAACCAATACTAAGATAATAGAGTATTACATTCCTTCTGCAGAATTCTGTAGACTGGTTTGAAACAATTTCAGAATGGCTCTCATTTGCTATTGGAAACAGTGTGGACTAGTGGGTAGTCTACTAGACTGACTGTTAGAAAGCCTGGGTTCTATTCCCAGATCTACCACTAACACATTGTGTTACTTTATACAACTCACATCATCACTCTGTACCCTTGTTTTCCTTTTCACTGTTTGTCAATTTAGACCGTAAACTACTTAAGGGCAGGAACTGTCTCTTACTGGGGTGTGTGTACAGAACCTAGCACAAAGGAGCTTCAATCTCCGTCGTGGCCTCTAGATGCTACTCTAACACAAGTAGTGATATTATAGTAGAACCCCTTTTTTATGAATGAATTGTGGAGGGAGGAGTTAATAAAAATCAAACATTTCTATTTTGTCAAAAAAGCATTTTACACTGGGAAAAAAGTTTTGATAAATTTTTTTCTGACCAGCTCTCATGCCAAAGTGCCTTTACAAACATTAACTAAGGGCCTGTCTATACACAGAGTTAAAAGCACAGCAAGGAAGAGTATGAATCATCAGTGCTCTAGCCTGCTGGATGCTCATTGGGTATGTGGACCCTGCTACCGTACACTAAAAGTTTTGTAGTGCCCTTTGACCCGCTGTTAAAAACCTGTATGGGGTACCAGGGTGCACACATCAACTGTGTGGCAGATAGGAATGCTAAGGTTTATACTCCAGCTTGCAGTGCACTGGTTTTCCATCTAGCCAAGCCCTAAATAAGCCCCCAAAGAGGTCAGTAAGATATTATCCCCATTTTACTGTTGGGGAAATTGAGGCACAAGAAAGGTCATACATTAAAATTAGCAGCAGAGCCAGGAAGAGAACCCAGAAGTCACCTGTTATAACCACTAAGGATTGGATTCTGCAGGGTGCAGAAGTAGTAGGAGTAGAGGACTTTGCCATTTAAAATTCCATCTGCCAGATGCTGATTCTGTCAACTGACCAATCTGAATTATAAAGCACGGCTCCAAGGAACAGCATGGATTTTCCACTTCTGCTTAATGCAAGTTAAGCCTTGTCTACATGGTAAAGACTTACTGTTATGTTTATACAGGTGTTGTTATACCAGTGTAATCCCTCGTGTGGACATTATTATTATGGTATGAGTGCCTTTTTTCAGCTTAATTTATGACACCAGTGGAAGGGGTTTAAGCTAAACTGAAAAAAAAAAACCCTCTTATACTGAAATAAGTATCTATATGTTACTCATTATACCAGTACTACTATATTGTTTTAAATTCACACCTTAGGTGAAACAGAAAAACAAAACAAAACAAAAACACTTTGCTAGGCAGACAATTTACCAGTCCATGATTTTTTTGAAGAGTGGAAAGGACATACCATAGCCTGTATTTAAAAGCTTAAACCTCATATTTTAATTCCATCTAGAATATTTGCCACCTCTCTCATTCATTAACTTTTATGGTATGTATAGGTAACATGATTTACTGATGTAATGTGAAAACATGGTACAATACGTGACTAAACAGGCAAGGTGGGTTGTACATAATCTGTAATTTCTTACTATTGTAAATTGAATATTACACCTGCCTTCCATCTTTATGACCCGCTTCCATCCAGAAATGTCACTACGTCACATTTCTGTTTAACTTATGCACCTTGAATGTTGTAAAAACTACTGTAAATGTCAATAAAAATGCAATGTCAGTCAAATGCAGGGGAGCAACCTCTATTGAGCAAATGATTGAGAAACTAGAGATAAAACACAATCGTACCATGTTGCAATTGATTAAAGATACAAATCAGAAAATTAAAGAGTTTTTTTCTGTTTGAGTTATTAGCAATTGCTTAATGTATAGAGCAATTACTTTGATCTTATCTAGATTTCTGTAACGTGGCTTCCAGTATATGGGGAGATATTATCTTATGTCACTTCAATTAATATGGATTTCCCAAGATCAGCTTAAGTGAGTGTGCCATAATGTATGTTCACTTCCATTTGCTTTATATCAAAAACACAAGTAATAACTTACTGTTGAAACAGGCAAAAAAAGAGTCCTTTGGCACCTTATAGACTAACAGGCATATTGGAACACTAATTATAATTGTAACAGGAGCACTAATTAAACTTGAATTGGGTACGGATAACTTCTAAGGTGATAGGTTCTGGACTCCACCTTCCATGAATACATAAAGGCTGAAGAAATTTCTAAGGGCTTGTCACTAAAAGCTGCGTGGTGTAGACAAGGCACACAACCTTGTCGCTAAAAGTCAGCATGTGTAAATGCTCTTTTTCGGTACTTTATCAGCATTTTTGCCGACAAAATACTTCCAGTCCCACAAGTGGCATTAGCTTTGTCGGCAAGAGAGTGCTCCTGCCGACAAAGCCACATTCACATTGCCACTTGCGTCGGCAAAACGTTTGTCTTTCGCAGAGGGAGACTTTTTTAAGTACCCATGAAAGACAAATGTTTTGTCGACAACTTCGCAGTGTAGACAAGCCCTTAGTGGACAATTTTGTAGAGAGTGAATTGAAGCTACCAAGAGCTTGCTGGAGGAAAGCAGGACAGAATCCTACAGCAACTAATATTCTGTGGACACCACCTACAACTAGCATTTATACTGGGTGAAAAAAAGGAATGGGGCAGGGAGGGGGGTTGTGCCTTGGTGGGGGAACATCGGTCAGAGGAGGAGAGTAGTTAGTTATGTGGAATGGGAGAAGAGTAATGGAAGGAGAGCAGATAACTGAGGCTAGGTCTACACTAGCAGGGGGGTCAACCTAAGATACGCAATTTCAGCTACGCGAATAGCGTAGCTGAAGTCGTCGTATCTTAGGTCAATTTACCTGGCCGTGAGGACAGAGGCGAGTCGACCGCTGCCACTCCCCCATCGACTCCGGGGGAGTTCCGGAGTCGACAGCAGAGCGATCGGGGATTGATTTTATTGCGTCTACACTAGACGCGATAAATTAATCCCCGATAGATCGATCACTACCCTCCGATCCGGTAGTGTAGATGTGCCCTAAGGAAGTATGGGCAAAATCTATAAAGGAAGTGGTGGAAGTATGTCTGCTTTACTTGTGCTTGTACTAGAGCTGTGTGAATATCTGATTTTCAGTTTGCTTGCAGTATTTAAAAAAAAATATCACACAAATAAAAAATTTGTTTCGGGTTGACCTGAAGCGAATTGGGGTGGGGGAGGTTGGGGAAAAAAATTGTATTAGGCCAAATGAAACATTTCTATTTAACTGAAAGTTTTTTTTCCCCAACCAAAACAATTTGGAGAAATTGACATGAATTTGCAAAATATTTTGTTCGACCCAAATCTGCATTTTCCAGTGAAAACAAGTTTTTGCATAAAATATCACCCAGCTCTATCTTGCAGCATAGTGTACTGGCCCGTGAGCCTCCCAGTCCATCCCTGAGGAGGTATATCAAATCTAGCCATTTTTAGAAGCTCACACAGCTTTAGAAGTTCGCACAGTAGCTGGTGCATTGTGTTTGTGTCTGACACAGCGATCCAGCTTCCAGTAGCACCTCAAAGAGTCTGCCTAACTTCGGCAAGAAAAGAATCCTGTTATCTGGCAAAATAAGGCAGTGGGTTGATTCTAACCTGACTTTGCACACGGCAGATAAATAAGTAAGCATAAGCCATGTAATCATAAATAAAAGCCTTATTGAACCTGAGCAATGAAAACGAATCAATAGGACACTCTTCCCTGATGATAAGAAGAGACCATGCACTGTGTTTCCTAGATACTCTTTCACTGTATTTCAAAACCACAAGGAATTCCCTATGTCATCCGCAATGACCACTTAATATTGCTGGAGCCATCTGGAAATGAGCCGTCCTAGAGGTGCATTTCAAACCCACAGATTCATTCATGCAGTTATCATTGGGATGCAGAAAGGCAGTTGATTTCCTCATAAATTTTGAAGGGGTGAGAAGACTGTGACTTGAGTCTTCATTTCCCTCCACTATGTGGCCCCGGGGAAGGTACTGCTGTTCCCAAACCATGATGCGACAATGTTAAGCTGCACTAGCAGAATTCGGTGCCACTGTAGTTTAGTGAGCAAACCCCACAGAGATCTCTCAACCTTTTGTGGATTAAACCATTTAACTTGTTGTGTTAAAAGTTCATAGAATATCAGAGTTGGAAGAGACCTCAAGAGGTCATCTAGTCCAACCCCCTGCTCAAAGCAGGACCAATTCCCAGCTAAATCATCCCAGCCAGGGCTTTGTCAAGCCGGGCCTTAAAAACCTCCAAGGAAGGAGACTCCACCACCTCCCTAGGTAACGCATTCCAGTGTTTCACCACCCTCCTAGTGAAAAGTTTATGAAGTATTAAGGAAAACAATGCCATCATAATCTGAAGTCCTTCATTTCCCTCCTACTGAATGAATTTTTGATGTGTGCTATTGATTGAGTGACAGTGCGCGGATAAGCATTGATTTAATTCCTCATAAAACACATTGTATATCAGCAGCATGTTATGGCAACAGCACAATGCATAGCAACATGGCCTTAAATGGACATGATAATAGCAAAAAAAGAAGTGTGGAACTATGTGTGTGTGTGCGTGCACGCGCACAAAGTTAGCCAGTGGAAAACAAAAACAATGCAGTATTATGTGCGAATGATAGGGAATCACAGAAAAATGACATTTCTTCTAATACTGAACAAGGAACTTTGTTAGAACAAGGAAAACAGCATTATCCGTGACTTCACTTCAGCACTTCTGCATGAACTTTCCCTAGTCTACACCAGAACGGCCTTCTGTTCTAGCTGTAAAGACCAAGTACACACATTCTCAGGCAAACCTTTGGTTAGGCTCAGGTTTAACTTGATCAGAAGGTTTAACACATTATACAGCTATTTAGGTCATTATGAACCAAATATTTAAAAGACAAAGGGAGAGCAGGGAGAGCAGTGACCACACAGCTAATCCTGTCCACCAAGCTACTTTATGCACCGTTTATTTTAGAGAAAAAAAGACGCTGAGACATTGCTGCAGCTCAACTGCCCAAGCCAATGCACACAGGCTAGGTAGTTTATTGAAGCACCGAACTCTGTTTCCACAGGGACCCTCAGCACTTCTGCTATTGCCATGACTTGGACTGGATGACCCCTGCGGTTTTCAACCAGACAAGCTTATTTTTAGGATGAGCTACCAGTTGAAATGACTTGGTTTCAAGATTGGAATGACTATGATGGCTATTTGTTCTTTTTGTAGCGTGCATGCAGCTCCAACACACCTGTAGTTGAGCGGCAGACTCTTCAAAGAAATATAACTGCGTTGGGAAAACAGTGAGAGCGCGAGCCACAGTTGAACTCACTTGTTTCCAGTCAACTAGATTTTGGAACCAATGGACTAAAAAATATTATCCAAGAGGACTACATTGTGACTGACTACATAGCCACAAAGAAACCATTGCCTTTGCACTCCTCCAGGGGCTCCCCAGATCTTGCTTCTGAGGGCATAAGCATAAACACATTCAGACCCAACCAGGAAGGTAAGGAGTATGCAAGGAGTGGCTGGGAATGGGTGGAAATTTGGCTCCACCTCTTCAATGTGACAGCCAGTGCAGCTGAACCTGTGCAGTAGTCATTTGATGTAGTCATTGCAGGCCAGCTGCAAAATATTACCTCTCAGGGCAAGTAGGATGCAGAGAAGGAACTGTGATTCAGAGGGGCAGCCCTTAGGCACAGTGCCTCCAATTGCTGCTCATTGATTGGTGAAATTTGTGCACCATGCTTTGTTCAGAGATTGTGTCTCAATGCACAATCTTGCCCCGAGTTAGCAGGACTACATAAGCTGTGCACGTATATGTAGATATATTGCATGCATATATATTCATATCACACACACATTATATGCTATATATCAATATATGTAGGTACACATATACACACATGCATCATATTGCACGTGTTTGACTCCCCACCTCAACAGATTCCAAAGAGTGCAATACCTACTTGCAAAAGTACCAGATGTATTTCCTGGGAGGAACATATATTGTATCCAGAACTACATCTTTGGTTGCCTCTATATATCCTAGAATCAGGCACCATGTTTCTACTACCCAATAAAAAGTAGCCTCTGCGAATGAGACTGTGTTCCCAGTTAAGACTATATACATATGAACATATACTTAGAAAATTAGTTTCTTTGCGGATACAGGACATTCAAGCAAACTAGAGAAACAGCCCCTTTAAAAACCAATCAGCAAGCATATGATGATGGAGTAAGGAAATACACCTTTCATAAACATTTTTTTTATTTCCCCCATTCCTGTGATTTAGCAATGTATTGGCTGACCCTATAATGTGCAAAACACCCAAACTCCCATTGAAGTCCGTGGACATTCCAACATCATGCCCAGTAAGTCATAATACTTAAAAGCAGGTTACATGGCTGATAGCAGTTGAATTCAACAGGGCTTTGGAGCTGTGCTCCAGCTCCAGGCAAAAACCTGCAGCTCCACTGCTCCGGAGCTGCTCCGCGCTCCAGCTCCAGGCTCCGCTCCAAAGCCCTGGAATTCAAGATTCTAGATTACAAACAATGGGTAAGAAATTGATTTTCAGTGTTACACTCATAATCAATAAGACATTGGCAGTATGAAAAATACAAATTGATATTCTGAGTCACTAACAGTGACATGAAGTGGATATTCCACCTGGTGCATTGCTGGCTCATTTAAAATGTACTCTTCTGCAGTAAACACAATATGATGAGAACACAAATTATCATTAAGAACCAAAGCCAGGCGGAAAATCAGTCTGGAAGACTAGTCTGAACATACCACTGAAGACAAAGGAATACGGTAGCTCTACTTCACCATTTTAATATAGGGAGACATTGACACAGGAGATAAAGAAAAGCACAATAGTAGTGTTTTCAAAATAAAGAAAATAGCTGGACTCAGCACCTGTGTGCATGAGAGAGTATGTTTAAGGACCAAGTTTTTAGAGACCTTGATCCAGCCCCTAAGGTCCCCATCCTGCAAACACTTACAAATGTGAGTAGCACTACTGAATTCTATGGGACAACTGGATAGTGTAATGTTAGTCACGTGCATACAAGCTTGCAGGACTGCCACTCATGTTAACCCCTGGAATTTTGAGTTCATTTGCATATGCAAAACCCAGGTTTGCTTGCACTAATCATGTTCTAAGCATTCCATTTGTGCACTCCAGTGGGCTCAGCATGCACCAATGAACACATACTCAGAAAGCTACGGGTGTAGATTTAAAGGCATTGATTAAAACGTGGCTCAAAACACAAACCTGAAAATGATGAAAGGGAAAAAAAGCAAGGTAAAAAGCTCAGATTCCGTGTTATTAACCAAATACACATACAAATAAAAATATTTTAAAGCAAGAAATTTGAAAATGTCTTTCACGGTCAGTAACCGTGAAGACTTGAGTTTGAGGTCTAGCCTTATGGAAGAGTTTTCTAGAATTTAATAGGAAACTAAAAGAAATTATTCTAGGGTTTACTAGGAAATGGAAGAATTAATTTACTAGAGAATTATTTATTTCCTGTAGCTCCATAATTCTATAGCAAGGAGATAATTATCTATCAAATGCTATAAAATTACTAAAAACTTTTTAAAAATATCATAATTTTTCCATAAGGATTTGTTTCCCCTGAAACAATTGATGGCATTACTAGCTACACTGGGAGTTGAATGCACTCAGCAGTTCCCAGTAGCAAGCTGCCCAGCACCTTGCAAGTGGTGGCCCTAAAATGGAATACGGAACCCAGCATTGTCAGTAATGGTCGTGAATGGAACACGGAGTTCTGGTGTTCCTGGGTAAAAGCTGTGCAGCTTGGCTAAAACTTCCATATTTTGGTGTCCAAGTCAGGCACCTAAATCTCGATTTAATACTTAGACCAAGGAGGGCCTGTTTTTGCTGTGCTCCTGTAACTCCAAATTCCTGTAGGCCCAGTCCAGGACTTTAATACAAAACTTGCTAGAGTATAACACAATTGGGGCACTACCAGATTAAAAGACAATATCCCGACATGACACCCTTATAGTATAGACTGGGCCTAGCTCGGCTCATGCTTATTATGTGCTCTGCTCGCTCTACTTTTAGCTCAAATTGCACCAAATGGGTGTCCTGAGCAAACCTTGTACCAGTATTATAACTGGACAATCTAGAAAGCTAGAGAATTCACTCTGTGCATTTTTTCTTGCAATAAAAAATAAATAAATAAATAAAAGATTCTCAAGGTCCGGTTTCTACTTTTCTTCCTCCCCTTGTCCATATCCCCTAGCAATACAGTCTAGTAAGCTGGAAATTGTCACTTGAGCTAAATGTATATATTCACTACTGAAAATATTCAGTATTCACTTCAGTTACTTCACGGATTATTTTTCAAAAAGGATACCAACTTCAAGTGGAAATGAAAAACTATTAGGAAACAATTGTCCTTTGATCTTGCAGTTTTTAATGGGGTTAAGATCTTCTGAAGTTTAGGGGAACCTATGTGCGCACACAAACATTCATCTCTATACATGGGACTTTAATGCTAGCAAGGGACAAGCCCCAAAAGCTACACATGTCAAGTTGAGAATGCACAAGACTCTGGAATTACTGCTGCTTTCTTAGGCAGTGCAACTTTCATCATTTCAATATTCTGTTTGTTTCTCCTACTCACATGTTATCTGTGTTATTTTACCTTAGAAGCTACATGCTGTAGAGGTCCAGTCCAGTTGCTGATTAGTACCCAGAACAGGAAACCCGGACCAAACAGGAAGCACAAGGGACAGTCTCTCCGACCTAAATGCAAACAATTTGATTAGCTAACCACTCATCCCATTAGAGAGTTAGCACTGGATTTATTCCTACAGTCCATGGATTGCCCCAGATTAACAACCCTTTCATATTGTACCCTAGAGCTGGCCAAATAATTGGTTTTTCAGTTCAGCCAGCAATCTGAAAAAACTAGGAAAATATTCGGTTCAGTTCCGAAAGTGTTCGGAATTTGTCGGCAAACTGGAAAAGTCTGTTTCAGGCCCAGCAAACCAGGCTTGCTGGTGCCCATTTGTCCCCCTTTATAACCTTTCGTTCACATGTTAGGGCACTCACCTGGAATGTGGGAGACCCAGCTTTGAATCAGGCAGAGAGAAGATTTGAATCCACATCTCCTATCTCCCAGGTGAGTGTCTTAATTGCCATGATAGACTAGCTCTCTCTCGCTCTCTGGCCCAATGAGTATTCAAGCCTGGCGACAAAAACAGCTTCAACAGGAGAAAGTGAGAGCACTCATCCCCAGAATCATCTATGGCCTCATGATTTGGATGGTCACCTGTGAGACAGGAGTTTTGTGTTCAAGTCTCCCAGTGGGTATTTAAAGCTTGGTCTTATGCATCGCAGGGAAGTGCCCTAACCACTAGGCTTTAAAGGGGAACAGGTGGGTGGATGGACATGCACAAATACACATGGTTTGCTGGCCCTAAAAAAACCTTTTCCCTGGCAGATACTATCACATCAAAATCATGAATAATTTCAGGTCAACCAAAATTGCATTTTTCAATGAATAAGCTATTAATTCAAAAAAAATTTGCCCAGCTCCACTGCATGCTTCCCAGCACTTCAGAGAAGTTAATTACAAACAAAATATGATGTACAAACCAGGGCCAGAGTCAAATTAGCACTGAAGCATGTGCCTATGTCCATCCCTACTCAGGATACCTTTTAAGTACATGCTTAACTTTAAACATGTGCTTAAATTCCTTTGATTCCAATATGACTTACAACACACTTAAAGTCACCATGTGCTTAATAAGTATCACCCTGAATGGGAATGCTTTCCTGAATCAGGGCCAGGAAGAAACCAGAAGATTTTCTTCTCCCTCAACCCCACCCTCCCAACACACCTATCGGAACTGATCAGAACAAAATCAGGAAACTCAGAGGCACATGATTTTTCAGACATCTGAAATGCTATGAACCTCATAAAAGATTTGGGTTCATACTCAGTTCTGGGTGAAAGTTCAGGATACATCTTATTGAATGCAAACATACCCACCCATCCTTAAATATAATGAATGACTTGTGGAATATGTAGCCACAACAGAATTAGTTCAGTCTGGAATTTCAGCCTTAATTTTGAATTTCTTAGCTTTCTTTCCTCACCCCATCAGGGATGGTACTTGGTCCTGCTGTGAAGGCAGGGGACTGGACGCGATGACCTTTCAAGATCTCTTCCAATTCTATGAGATAGGTACCCCCTTGGTTTCCATTAACAAGACTAAAAATAAATAAATAAAGATATCCTATCTCCTAGAACTAGAAGGGACCTTCAAAGGTCATCAAGTCTACCCCCCTGCCTTCACTAGTAGGACCAAGTACTGATTTTGCCCCAGCTCCCTAAGTGGTCCCCTCAAGGATTGAACTCACAACCCTGGGTTTAGCAGGCCAATGCACAAACCACTGAGCTATCCCTCCCCTTCTTTGCACTTGCACTGCTGTATATGGTACCTTCCAGCCATGTATCCAAGAGGACTTTACTTATTTTAAAAGGACTCTCCAGATTAAAATCATGCTCATGATTCCCATTTGTACAATATGATGGGGGCTAATTTAGCTACAACGAATCAGGAAAAAGATCTTGGAGTCATTGTGGACAGTTCTCTGAAGGCGTCCACACAGCGTGCAGAGGCAGTCAAAAAAGCAAACAGGATGTTAGGAATCATTAAAAAGGGGATAGAGAATAAGACGGAGAATATATTATTGCCCTTATATAAATCGATGGTACGCCCATATCTTGAATACTGCATACAGATGTGGTCTCCTCATCTCAAAAAAGTTCAGAGAAGCTCAACTAAAACGATTAGGGGTTTGGAACGGGTCCCATATGAGGAGAGATTAAAGAGGCTAGGACTTTTCAGCTTGGAAAAGAGGAGACTAAGGGGGGATATGATAGAGGTATATAAAATCATGAGTGATGTGGAGAAAGTAGATAAGGAAAAGTTATTTACTTGTTCCCATAATATAAGAACTAGGGGCCACCAAATGAAATTAATGGGCAGCAGCTTTAAAACAAATAAAAGGAAGTTCTTCTTCACACAGCGCACAGTCAACTTGTGGATCTCCTTGCCTGAGGAGGTTGTGAAGGCTAGGACTATAACAGGGTTTAAAAGAGAACTGGATAAATTCATGGAGGTTAAGTCCATTAATGGCTATTAGCCAGGATGGGTAAGGAATGGTGTCCCTAGCCTCTGTTTGTCAGAGGCTGGAGATGGATGGCAGGAGAGAGATCACTTGATCATTACCTGTTAGGTTCACTCCCTCTGGGGAACCTGGCTACTGGGCTAGATGGACCTTTGGTCTGACCCAGTACGGCCATTCTTATGTTCTTATGCTAAAGCCTTTGATCTGGGGATAGCAGCAGTCGATCTGCAGATAGCCAGACTAGGGAAAGTTGTGCTTCTCTGCCTTCGGGAGCAGCCTGCTTTGTCTCTGGTTTTGGGGTTTTGTATGTTACCGTTCTGAATGCTAAGTGTTACATTGCAACCTTCCAGCAAACGTATAGTATGTTTTTATCTAACTTTTCTTTCTTTGCCCCATGAACATAACAAAGGAGACCTAGAACCCACATTTACCAGTAGGTTACACTAGGTCAGTGGAAATAAAGTGGCCACTTTCAATGTTGTTTCTAGTTATTTTCACCTCCCAGTTCTCCAACACTGTCAAACAAAATAGCATTATGGAGTCAAAGCAATGCAGGAGACCAAACAAATACATTTTCTCATTGACATTTAAATGAAAAAAAAAAAAGAAAATATTTCTAATATTAGAATTAGTAGTATTTAGGTTATTTGTATAGACTTAAGATGTTTGGCTTGTTTAGCCTAACAAAACAAAGGCCATGGGGAAATAGGATTGCTTTCTATAAATACATCCGAGGACTTTATACCAGGAAGGCAGAGGAGTTGTTTAAGTGAAGCACCCATGTGGACACACGAATAAATGGACATGAACTGGCCATCAACAGGTTTAGGCTTGAAATTAGACAAAGGGTTTCTAACAATCATAGTGAAGTTCTGGAATAGGCTTCCAAGGGGAGTAGTGGGGCAAAATTTCTGTTTTGAGGCTAAGTGGGATAAGTTGATGGAGAGGATGGTATGATGAGGTTGCCTACAATTGCATCAGTTATTAGCAAATATCTCCAATGGGCAGAGACGGGACACTAGATGGGGAGGGCTCTGAGTTACTACAGAGAATTTTTGCCCAGGTGTCTGGCTGATCTCACCCACATGCTCACAGTCTCACTGATCGTCATATTTGGAGTTGGGAAATTTTTTCCCCCCAAGTCAGATTGCCAGAAACCCTGGGGTTGTTTTGCCTTCCTCTGTAGCCTGAGGACGAGGTCGCTTGCTGGTTTGAACTAGAACAAATGGTGGATGCTCTGTATCTTGAAGTCTTTAAATCAAAATCTCAAAACTTCAGTAACTCAGCCAGAGGTTATGTGCCTAGTACTGGAGAGGGTGAGGTTCTGTGATGTGAGATGCACAGGAGGTCAGACTAGATGATCCATGATTGACCCTTCTAGCCTTAAAGTCTATCAGACTAAATTTTGAGCCTGTCAGTATCCTTTAAAAAATTCTTTAATTTCTGCTCTCTACTATTTATAAAGGAAATAGCATTAACAAACACAATAATTAAGATGTACACAATATAAATGCTAATCTTCTAACATGTCAAGAATTTTTATCCCTTACTGAATCAATAGGAATTATTAAAGCAGACATTTTAAGACCTTTAAAAATCAACTCTCAAAGCATGCACTAAACAATCATATCATTGGCAAACAAAAAGTGAAGAATTCATGTTATACTGTTTCATACTCATTGTCTCAGGTGAAAAAATGGTGTTCAAAATGGCATAATTTATCAGGCCGATCCATGTACGTTGAATAATTAAGTTGACTTTGTCTATCAGGTTACAGTCCATGAACTTTTTGAAGAAAGAATTTAGTAGAATGGAGGTGTTTCTTCCAAGTTATCAGTAATCGTCCCATAGCAACACTATGTGACACCCACAAAAGCTCTCAAAATGATCAATTTCCATAGCTAATAAAAATCACACATGCTACAGTAATAATCATAAGAAGAGAAGTAAATTTTAGGTTTCTAATTTTTGAAAAATCACTGACAAAGTTGTGTTGACACTAAAAAAAGCTGCATATGCATTTAGAAATAATTTTCTACAATGTAACAGTGTTGCAAATAAGCACTGTGATAAAAGTGAAGGCAATTTCAATGTCAGTTTAAGCAAAGTAAAGAGAAAAGAAATTACTTATTGAAATTCTGCAAGACAAATAGGAGTACAAAAATCATTAGAGGGATACAACTTACCCCACAGCTGGTTTACTCGCTTTAACAATCAGAGTTCATGAAGTAATTTATATATCTGGAAACAGCCAACTGTTGGCATTAGGGAGCTATTACTTGGAAGGCCATTAAGAAAAGATGGCAAACTTTAAAACATTTTGTGGCAGACAAAGTAAATGACGTTTTGCATTGCATCAACAATGGGTTTCAAATGCTCTAATGTTGGATTGCTCAATGTTCATGTTAACAGCTTGTTCTACTTGAACAGCCAGAGAATAAGGATGGATGTTAATAAGTATGGGGTTGCTCTTGCTTCTTTAAAATCTTGTCCTCCCATTAAATGAATTGATGGACATTTCTCAAATGCCCATAGACTTTATCCAGCATCTGACTCAAACTTTCAATTGATGTAAATCAGCAAAGCGCCATTGAAGTTGATGTGGCTACACCAATTTACATAGCTGACCATTTATACCCACATTTTCTATGATATCCTAGCATGGACTAAAGTTCTGCACGGGTGATTCTCCATCTTGCTTAATGTGAATTTCCTCCTTTTTGACAATAAAGGGAGGTTAAAATTTTACAAGTTTTATATACTCAGGAAATATTTATGAGGGTTTAAGTCTTATCGGAGATAAGAAGCACTCATGCACCTGCTTTTCCTAGCATAAATTGGTCTTAAAAAAATTATTGACTGCCTCACTGGTTTGTAGATTAGCATAGACTATAGTCAAAGGGCACCCAGAAGATGAAAGTTCCAAAGCTGGGTCTATAGTAAGTCAAATACAATTGCCAAGGTCTCTCTTGCCTTAGGGATGAGAAGAGTAAAGAGATATTTTAGTATCCAATGGACAAAACTTTCTGTCGACCATTGGTGTAATTTTATAGGTATATCTTATTTCATAATAGACAATGAAGCATGTACATATGCTGAAGAAAGTGACTGTGGTCTAGTGATTAGAACAGGGGGACTAGGAGCCTAGACTCCTGGATACTACTTCTATCTCAGCCACTGGCACCTGTCAAAGTTGAGAGAGTTTAACATGGGCATCAAAGTGAGCAGTGTCATGGCCCTAACCTCAACACATCCCATTTTACTCATCTCCAAAACAGGTACTTACCCATTTCCAAAGGGGTTTTGAAGCTTAAATCAGTTGAATTCATTAATGTTTCTAAAACACTTTGCAATACTTGGATGGAGAGGGACAACACATTCTCTTGTAAAAAGAATTTAATTTGCAATACAGTGTTCACTCCAAGTAAAGAGTGAAATTAATCACTAGTTAAAATAGCACACTCAGTATTGTAATAGTGCTCAAAAGCAACAGTGCTGCGAGGAGTCCCTCATAACTTCCATTATAAATTCAGATAAAGTTTGGAGAAAGCTCTATAGGTGCCCTGAGTCAGAATCTATACTCTGAATCACTATACTGGGTGGTTGGCTCGAGAGGGACAAGTAGAAGCTGTTATAAAACTGTGTGAGCTGAAAATAGTGCCAATGGAAATTGGTTAGAGCTCTTTTTTGATCTTATATTTTTGTACCTAAAAATGACATCGTAGATTTTTTTAAAGGTGTAAAAGATAGAAATTGCTCCCAAAGTCAAAAACTTTGAAGGATAAACTTGATCCAAGAGCAAACACAATTACAATGCAATTAATTTTACAACATGCCGTTCAGACAGCTATTTCCCAATCCAAAGCAATTACCGTGTAAACATTACACTAAGAAAGGGCAAGGGTAGGTAGGGGAAATAGATAAGGAGAGGCGTGAAACTGGCTGGCAAGAACAAAGAGCAGTGTGGGGAATTGATAGCTTACTGGTTGTATGTGGTGTATACAAAGTCGCCTGGAAAAAGTAGGTTTTGATCTTGTTTAGAGACAGCAAAGGCAGATCTCCAAGAGAGAAGAGGAGAGATTGGAGCCTTGAATGAGGTCAGGCCTGGACTGATAGGAGAAGCAAGTGCAGGCATATGGCGAGATGCTACAATGGAAGCACGTGAGTATACCCAGGAAGTGGTTTGAAGACAATGGTCAAATTTAGCCATGGTATAAGTGTAACTCCCTGGTGAGTGTGCATTATGGGCTCCCTCGGACGCTCACCTGGGGTTACATAAGCAAAGCTAAGTCAATAGAGATGCAACAGCCAGGCAAGCTTTGGCCAAAGGAGTGCAAGTATGTAGTGTGCACAGATGTAAACGGGGAGCCAATGGAGGACTTTTATGTTGGGATTTATGTGGTTACCTTTGCATTCAGGAGTGGGGAGGAGTGCTGCAGAGATAGGAGAGGTCGGGAGGCCATAGATAAGAAGCTTGTAATCAATTGTAAGCCCTTGTGAAAGCAGGACCCCTGAGAGATCCTTAGCTATAGAAATGATTGATATTTGGGAGTGGGGTTTACAACAAATGCACAGGAGCAGGGATTGTCTCTTCATTCCACTTAGCTGGGGCTCTAGTCCAGCATTGGGGCTCCTAGGTGCTACCACCAAACGAAAACTAATAAATAATAACAACTATACGATATGCTACAGCATTGTTTTCTTTTGCTTGAGGTATAAATGTCCAGAACATGATAAAAGATAGGGTGACTGTGTGGAGGAGCTTAGAGTCTAAATTAAACGAATGAGATGCAAAGGATAAAAAGCTGAAGTACCAGAAGGTGAGTCAGGATGGGTAGATCCAAAATGTGTATCTTCAGCACCAAGAACTAGTCTTCATGTTCAATATCTCTAACATATCTAGCCAGGTATTTATAACATGGCCATTTCCACGGTACCCGTGCTCAGATTCAGTAACACAGTAAGGAGGATTCCTGGGAAACAACTCCAGAATTCATCGGCATCTTACTGTCAGATGCTTGGAATACCTACTGAATTAGAAGAGGAATGGCTGGCGGTTTGTCATTTCTTTTAGAAAGGTACAGTGAGTGACATATCTATTAGAGCTGCAGACACGGTGAAGTATATGATATTTGCAATGACAAACTATCTGCTGGGAAGAAAAATCACTTGCTTGTTGTGCACATCTGATCTGCTAATTACACACATGCTGGGGAAAAGGAAGGGGTGTTCCCCAACAGAGCATGCCTGCAACAGGATTATACTTTGAAATCAGACAAATGTAGGGCTGGAAGGGACCTCAAGAGGTCATCTAGTCCATCCCCATGCTGAGGTAATATCAAATAAACCTGGACTATCCCCAACAGGTGTTTGTCTAACCTGTTCTTAAAAACCTCCAATGATGGCAATTCCACAAGCTCCTTTGTTAACCTATTCCAATATTTAGTTATCCACAGGGTTAGAAAGTTTTTCCCAATATTTAACCAAAATTTCACTTGCTGTAATTTAAGCTCATTAATTCTTGTTCTACCTTCAGTGGATGCAGAGAACAATTGATCATTGTCATCATATTTAAAGACTGTTATCAAGTCCCCCTAAGTCTTCTTTTCTCATACCCAGTTTTTTAAACCTTTCCTCAAAGGTCAGGTTTTTCTAAAACTTTTTATCATTTTTGTTGCTATCCTGTTGACTCTCTTCAATTTGCCCACACCTTTCTTAAAGTATGGTGACCAAAACTGAACACAATACTCCAAATGGGGCCTCGCCAGTGCTGAGTGGAGTGGGACAATTTCCTCCCGTGCCTTATATATGACACCTCTGTTGTTACACCCCAGAATGATATTCGACTTTTTCACAAATGCATCACACTGATGCTCATATTCAATTTGTGATCCACTATAAACCCCAAATCCTTTTCAATAATTAATTATAATAATTCATTAATTAATTAAACAGTACTACTGCCTAGCTCGTTATTTCCCATTTTGTATTTGTGCATTTGATTTTTTTCTTCCTAAGTGTAAAACTTTGTACTTGTCTTAATTGAATTTCATTCTATTGATTATAAACCAATTCTACAACTGATCACGGTCATTTTGATTCTAATCCTATCCACCAAAGTGCTTGTAACCCCTCCCAGCTTGGTGTCATCTGCAAATTTTATAAGCATACTCTCCACTCCATTATTCAAGTAATTAATGAAAATATTGAAGAGTACCAGACCCAGGACTGACCCCTGCAGGACCCCACTAGATACATCCTCCCTGTTTGAGAGCAAACCATTGATAACTATTCTTTGGAGTATGTTTTTTTTAATCAGTTGTGCATCCACTTTATAATAATTTCATCTAGACCAAAAGTTTTACTAAAATCAAAATAAATCACTTCTACTCCTCCCCCACCCCCAACATCCAGTAGGCCAGTCACCCTATCAAAGAAGGAAATTAGGTTAGTTTGGCATGATTTGTTCTTGACAAATCCATGTTGGCCATTACTTATTGGCCTATTATCATCTAGGTGCTGACAAATTGATTGTTTAATACTTTTTTCCATTATTTTTCCAGGTATCAAAGTTAGGCTGACTGGTCTATAATTCCCTGGTCCCTCTTTGTTCCCCTCTTTAGGGCAGGTACTATGTATGCCCTTATCCGGTCCTCTAGGACCTCACCTATCCTCCATGAGTTCTCAAAGATAATCACTAATGGTTCCAAGATTGCTTCAGCTGGTTCTTTAAGTACCCTAGGGTGAATTTAATCAACTTCTGCCAACTCAATTACATCTATCTTATATACATATTATTTAACTGTTCTTTTCCTATTCTGCCTTGTGGTCCTGCTCCCTCGTTGTTAATATTAATTGTGTTAAGCATTGCACTGGTACACAGTACACTGGTTTCTGGTGCCAATGCCCACAAATTTGCATGAATTCCCATTTGGAGCATGGATTCTTTTGAAGAACCAACATTTCTGTATTGATACTAGACACGGGTCTGAGCAGCCAAATTCAGATCAGATCTGGACTTCCAACTCTCCAAAGGTATCCAGGTCTGAGAGGTTGGTTCAGCTCACAGATATAGGGGCCAGCTGTAAAATTCAGACCCTGGTTTGGAGTGGCTCCACTCTTCAGAGTTCATGTGTCTCAATGTTGGGTTTTGGTTGGAGCCCATTATACAGATACTGGTAGCAGCCAGCTGTGAAATTCAGAGCTGGGCTTCAATTCCAATCCTCCTGCTTCAAAAAGTAGGGGATGGTTCCAGTCTGGGGTATCAGGCACATATCTAAAGGGAAACCAAGAACAGTCATTCTTACTGCCAGACATACTCCCAACAGATGAAATAGAAGGGGTTGTACTGTAATAGAGAAACACTGGGCACAACTATTATAGCAATTTATAGGAGGCCAGTTCCCGCATTCATATGAACAGCAAGAGGACTGAAACAGCAAGAGGACTGAAATAAAGATTGGGTTGGCACCCCACTGAACCTTCAGTTCCATAGCAACAGCAAGGCCCTGCCAGGAGAGAAGGAAAAGATGGGATCATTCCTGCCTAACTCCAGACAGTTGGCCTGACAGTCAGGTTTTGGTGGGATTTCTCAGGTCAGTCTCCCAAACTTCAGGACTTCCAGTGCCACAGCTGTGAAAGTCACACTGGACAGAATAGAGAAGGCCTAGAGAGATGGCAGGCTGCAAAGAAGAGAGATCTGATGTCCCACTGTTGGCTGGAATCATTTCCGGGAAATATATTTTTCTCCTGACTGAGAAAAAAGTACTCTACTTTTTGCTGCTGCTGCTTTTTATTTTAACCTTCCTCCTCCCCCACCCCCCTTCCCATTCCCCTTCTCCTTCATCTCACAAAGAGAGACCTTAGGGGCAGGGCTGCCTGGAGCAGAGGTAGGTGGAAATCTCAGGTTTCTGAATTTCCCACACAGGTGTGGATGGCAATTTCATAGCGTCCCAGCAGGCAGACTGGCAGCTCTAAGCTGGAAGAAATGTGTCACACTTGACACTCATATTCCTCCTGAGAGCAGGGTTCTTTTATTCTATAGAAAACAGAGTGAAACAATGCTCATTGTGGGATCAGCAGGCAGGGCAAGCAGACATAAAATGCCTCCTCCTGCTTCCCAGCAACACAGTCACTATGGCCAGGGATCATCTAAAAATTACAAATCTCCCACTGAAAATATTTCACACATTTTCCATTATTTGGATTGACTTTGGCCACAATAGTGTTGCTTGAAGAAGCAGAGCCCGGTTTCAATGATTTGTTCTGCTCTTAATGTGAAAAGGCTTCATCCAACTGTCTTGCTACCTTTCATGCAAGTTTTCCTGGTTGGCCTGTATCTAAACTCAAACAGCGAAGGTTAAACACAAACCTAACCATTAAGAATTAGCCCAAATCTAAGAATACAAAGTTGTTTGGTCTCTCCCTGACTTTTACTAACTTCATAACGGGTCTCCCAACACAGCTCAGGTCCCTTTCTATCACCAGCAATCTCCGCAGCATAACGGGCCTTACAGACACAGAATCTAACAACATACCACCAACCCAGGAGCAAATCCAGATGTGAAAACAACCTTGGTTCACATTTTTTTTGTGTATGATTTTTTTAAATTCAAAAGGTTTAGCACATTTTACAGACGTTTTTCATGTACTCTTTTCTGTTTTCAAAATGAAAACTATATTAGTCACATAGTTTTCCTGCAAAAAATCATTTTCAAAATTTAAAAAACAACATTTATTTTTTAAAAAAACCTAGTATTTTTACTGGCATTATCCATTGTTTTCAAAATAAATTACTTTTTTGTGAAAAGTTTTTATGGTGAAAAATGCATTTACGCACACACAAAAAATATTGAAAATATGTAACTGATTCTATCCCTCCCATTACCTGTGTCTTTCTGATGAAATTTAATGTTATTCCCCTCAATGTTTGTGGTGGGTTAATCCCGTCTCTTCCTCTTCTTCCAATCTCACCAGGTTCTGACATACATCTAGGCCTGAATCCCATCCATTGGCCTAACTGGGATAGAATGGGAACTACTGTACTGCACCTGTCCTTTCAAATAAACAACTCACTTAAATCTGGAACCAAACAGGTTTTGAGGTTTAAAAAGCTCAGTTCACAACTTGCTACCCTTCATTGCCATGCACTTAAGGATACTGGGGTTCTGGCCAGGATCAAAATGGAAATGATGACATATTAAGAGAGAGACTATTCCCATGTAGGCCAAAGCTGAAGTCCTTGTGGTAATCTGCCCTTGGTTACATAGGCAGAACTCCCATTGAAGTGAGAGGTTCTCAGAATTGGGCTGTCAGCTTTTATTGAGGCCTGACTCAGACAGAGTTCCCATTGACTTCAGGGTACGACCCAGTGCTTCTGCCTGTAATGAAGGATAGATGATCCAATGGTTAGGGCGCTAGCTTGGGACTGGAGAGAACCTATGTCCAATTCTCTCCAACCGCACACGATGCCAGAACTCGGGCTCCAGCCTGAGCCTGAATATTTACACAGCAATTTCTCAGCCCCAGAGCCTAACGCCTCAAAGGGATGTTGTGAGGATAAAACACCATAAAGATTGCGACAGGCTCAGAAACTATGCTAGGGGCCACAGAAGTATCTTATACACAGGGAAGGTTAGAACAAACATTTAAAAACCTCAGAGTTCTCTAGAACTCTAAACCTTCTAAAATTCATATGTGGCTCTTGGCATTTCTCAAAATTTGGAATTGCTGACTTTTTTTTCTTTTTTAGTCTATTTGATTTCCTCTGCTGGGGTCTACTTCCTATGGCAGCTCCAGACTAAGACACAAACGCAGCTTTTATCTCCTTTCAAATGTTTATTTCCTCTCTCCCTCTTTTTATCATTCAGCTCAATGGCCAAAGGGTTATAGGAAATCAATTATGGAGAGAACGCTGGAGTGGAGGTTACTTTCCTTTGGAGCTGCTGCCTTTACCATGCATGGAGCAGAAAATACTCACTCTGTCTTTATATTAACTCATATGGCTTCAATGATTTTTTGCTGTGGTTCTACACTATGTCTTGTCATTAGGGGCCTGAGTTCTTAGAAAAGAGGAGGAAGTCTCCTTTGATCATGCTGTCCTAGCAGACATTGATTTCAGAGACTCATGCAAAAATTGATTTCAGTGGTTCATGTTTGCTTTGATAACACCCAGAGGTCCTAGTTGAGAGTCAGGGCTACATTGTGTTTGGCGTTGTACTAATACATATGAAGTCCCTTTCTGCCCCCTCTTGAAGAACTGTCTAAAATTCATGATTTAACAAAAACTGTCTTAAAGTTCCAGAGGGGTAGCCGTGTTAGTCTGAATCTGTAAAAAGCAACAGAGGGTCCTGTGGCACCTTTAAGACTAACAGAAGTATTGGAGCATTGGAACTTCTGTTAGTCTTAAAGGTGCCCCAGGACCCTCTGTTGCTTTTGTCTTAAAGTTGGTCACCTTAACCATATTCCATTTAACCACTGCCTGGTTAGACACAAACCTGATTTTCAAAGTCAGGAATGCAGCAGAACATGCAAAAATTCATGCACAATCACCAATACTGTGCACACAATCAGGCTTTTTCAAGTGAAAATGGCTAGCAATATGCATAAATGGCTATTTGCATACACAAATGTTTGCACATGCTTTCCGCACATACAGCCATGGAAATTGTACTTGCAAATCTGGAACCTAGTTGCAGGCAGTTGTGCATCTTACTTTTCAAAATTAGACCCAGAAAATCAGTCTCTGGGTCATATTCTGTCATCTTGCTCACATTACGTAGCACACCACTCCCCAAATAATGCTATTTTCTTCAGTGGAAATGCTTGCAGAGTAAGGTACTTCTGAATGTGAGTATGGGTTTCAGAGTCAGGCTCTATGGGTGTATTTTATGAGATGAGCTTTGCAAACTTGCCAGCAAGAATCCGAAGGAAATTAACAACTTGAACTTACCACAAATATGCCTTCTCATAACAGGAATCATTTGGTCTGGACACAGAAATAGCACACTGGATGCAGTCCTTGCACTTATATAGGAGAGCAGTTTGAGCATCAAAACTGATGTTCAGCTCCTCTGAACCCAGTGGAGTATGGTCAACCCATCAATCAGATCTCAGATCAGAAGGTTCCTTCTCTGTGTGTTTCATTGGGACTATCTCTTACTGCTGAAACAGAACATTCTGTTAAGAAACGTAGCGGAGGTGGGAGTGGGCACAGGAGGGGTTTAGGGAAGGCTTATCTGGCCCTAATCCCAATCACAAAAATTTGAACCCTATTCTCCCAACTTCTATTCATGTGGAGTACTAACTTAGGGTATGTCTACACTACCCGCTGGATTGGCGGGTAGTGATCAATCTATCGGGAATCGATTTATCGCATCTAGTGTAGACGCGATAAAATCAATCCCCGATCGCTCTGCCGTCGACTCCGGAACTCCACCGTGGCGAGAAGCGGAAGCGGAGTCGACAGGGGAGCAGCAGTGGTCGACTCGCCGCCGTCATCACACCCAGGTAAATCGACCTAAGATATACCGACTTCAGCTATACTATTCGCGTAGCTGAAGTTGCGTATCTTAGGTCAACCCCCCCCAGTGTAGACCTAGCCTTATTCTGAGAATAGCACCAGTGAAGTGGTTTATGGGAGGAGATGGCAGTAAATTCCTGCCTATAGAATTGTGTTGGAAATAAAGTTTTGCTATTCCACCCCCTTTATTTGCGGGGACCCAGGGTGAGGGGTCGGGGAAGAATTTGCTGCTGATCACTTTTGGTTGCATTGGTATTTGAGAGTGAGATTTTCAGAAACACCAAACTAACTTAGGAACAAAACCCCATCAGACAAAATAAAGTCAAAAGGGACCAGAACAGCAAATGGACACCTTTTTACACGCTGTTACAAACTACAAGATGCACATCAAAATACTTTCAGAATAAATTGCTCCTCTGTGTGGGAAAAAGAGCAGAACCAGGCCCTGGGAGGACAAGCTGTTAGAAGCCTTTAAAAAAAGATGGTGTTTAAAGCTATTATTTGCATTACTGTAGCACTGACGGTGAGGCCCTATTGTGCCAGGTGTTGGACAAACACAGAGTAAAAGAAAGTCCCTGTCCCAAACAGTCCCAAATAAGCAAACAGAGGTTGGGAGGGAGAAAAAAAGCAAATAGAGGCAAAGCATTAGTATAAGATATCACACAAAGCAGGAATAGAACCTATGATTCTAGCCTTGTGCCTTATCCACTAGACATCACTGCTATCCTGTTAAGGTAGAAATACTGGACCCCACATTTAGAACCTTTTAAGCTCAAAGCCCGGGGTTTCATTTTGTTTTATATATTCAATAAACCAGAGCATCATTTATCCTCTCTTCCATGACTTAATTTTGGTCCTTGGCTTTAATCTCTCTAGTGTATTGATATTATTCATTGTACTAGATCCCCGCTCTGCAGAAAATGAATTCATCCCTGCAAGGATGCCCATTTCAAGTGGCAGAGTGTGAATGAAAGATCTTAAGAATAAGGACTCTACTTATTGTACCAAGGTTTTAGTGTGTCATCCACTAGACAAATAAATTATTGTCTTGCACACTTATCTGCTGTGCCATCAAGGAATATACAGCTCCTTGAAAGAAAGGTTTGATGACCAGTGCCACTTATTTGTATGAAAAGGATGGCGTTGTTGAAGTGAGCAAGCTGTGCAGAATTTATGCAAAGACTACGATGCATGGAGTAAAAAATCCCAGATGTTTCCCCCAAGGTAAATTGCATGCTACCCTCGATCCACATACTGCCATAAAGACTCTCTCTCTGCATTCTATTACAGCAGCACTTAGAGATCCTAAACACATTATACAGACTGATGCTTGGTCTACACTACCAACTTATGTCAGTATAATTACGTCGACTGTCCACCCCTCCGAGCAACATAGTTATACCGAAACTAACCTCTGTTGTAGATAGCTCTCTGTGGTGGATCACAACCTCAACATCAGTCAGCAATGCAGTGGTGTTGAAAAAAAAAAGCAAATGCAATTTTAGGTTGTATTAACAGAGGCATAGCATGCTGGTCAGGTCTCAGCTGGAGTACTGTGTCCAGTTTTGGTCACCAATATATAGAAAGGATGTAGAGAAACTGGAAAGGATCCAGAGGCGAGTAACAAAGATGATCAAAGGGATGGAATGCAAGCCATGTGAGCAAAGACTGAAGGACCTGGGTATGTTTAGTTTGGAAACGAGGCGATTAAGGGAGGATATGATTGCGGACTTCAGACACTTGAAAGGCTGCCAGAATAAAGATGGAGAAAAGTTTCTCTCTCTTGCCACAGAGGACAGGATAAGAGGCAATGGGTTCAAACTACAGGATAACAGATTTAGGTTCAATTTCAGGAAAAACTTCCTAGCTGTAAGAACAGTAGGACAATGGAACAGACGCCTTGGGAGGTTGTGGAAGCTCCTTCACTGGAGGTTTTCAAAATGAGGCTGGATACCATTTGTCTTGGATGGTTTAGATGCAACAACTCCTGCATCTTGGCAAGGTGGTTAGAACTAGAAGACCCTTGCAGTCCCTTCTAACACTATGATTCTATATTGATGGGAGGGCTTCTCCTGTCGACATAGTTACTGCCTCTCGGGGAGATGGAGTACCTACACTGACAGGATAAGCTCTCCCATCGGCATAGGTAGCATCTTCACTCAGTGCTACAGTGGTGCTCTAAGTGTAGACGAGTCCATAGATAGTCGTCATCATCAGACACACATAGTCAACTAAGGACTGTGCACCAGCCAGGTGACCACAGGTGATGGAGTCACACCAGGCATCATGCTGTAATGTTCCCAGACCTGGCTCAATCCTGTGACTCCACAAATCTTCAGGGCAGCCTGGTTGGTGGTACCTGGTAAGGTCGGGGAATGCGCCCCTTCATGTGATGATAGAGAGTTTGAGAATACATTGTGCTGGGTTGTTTTGAGCCATCCTGGCAACATGGCCAAAGAGCATGCAATGCCTTTTTGAATAAAATAAATGACTGAAGGAAGGGGTGTGTGATGTTTCTCTCTATATTCTTTATTAAAATATGCTTATGATGTGAATATGACATAATTGAGATATATGTTATGCAAAATAGTTCATGTGAGATATCATTGGAAAGGTTATGATTTACTGAATGCGATTATCCATTGTGTATGCCTGTATCATTTCTGTATCTGAAGTTAGGAATATTAACTATGTATCTGTATTTCAAATGTGTTACTTTGGGTGGCTTCAGGTACCACAATGGGAAAGTCAGACAGGGCTAATGGGCCACTATCAGAGACAATGGACTGTGAAAGAGCTTAGTCTTCCTGTGGATGCTGGAGACAGTCTATAAGCAATGCCTGTCACAGCCCTGCAGAGACATGGGTCCAAGTCACCTGATATTAGATACCCCTCATCCCCTTTTGGAATGCCGGTGATTTTCCACTACAAGCTAAGGGGGTTTCCGCCTTACACAAGAGCTATATAAGGCAGGGGAGTAACATCATCGTGGTTCTCCTCTGCCTCCCCACCCAAAGAGACATTGAAAAAACACCTGGAAGCAAGAACTGAAATGAGGGGAGAAGGGTTGAACCCACGCTGGAAGGCCATCTAGCTTGTGAGTAATAATAACTGAGGTCTCAAGAGGAAGACCAGTGCAGCTGCCTTTCAAGACTTTCTGTAATCCGCCTGCAACAATGTCTAGGGTGAGAAATACTATTTTGTAACCAATTTCTTTAGTGAAACTAGCTTAGTTTGCGTGTTTGCTTTCATTTGCTCAGTCATCTGCTTTGTTCTGTCTGTTATCTCTTATATTCACTTAAAATCCACCTTTGGTAGTTAATAAACTTATTTCTTGTTTATAATAAAACCCAGTTTATGCAATTTCTAACTGGGCGGGGGCAAGAAGTGTGCACATCTCTCTTCACATTGAGGAAGAGGGGGGATTTTTATGAGCTTGCGCTGTGCAGATTTTTCTCTACAGCGCAGGGCAGTATTATTTAGGGTTTATCTCCCAAAAGGAGTGTACATGTGGGGGCTGAGGTGTCCTCTCACACAGAGCTGACTTCAGTCTGTTTCTGCAGTGGGGTGTGGCCATACCTGTGTGGGTGTGTGCGCTGCAAGAGGCCGGAGAGTCTAATTCAGCAAAGCAGAGCGAGGGAACCCAGGCTGATTGAGCAGGGGAGGCTCAGTGAAATCCCAGTACATCAGGTGGCATCCCAGAAGCGGGGTACAACCCAGCGCAGACTGATCTTTGTGAGACTGCGACACTTTGCACAAAGTCAAACCACTTTATGCTGACAGCGCATATGGAATGTCACTCCAAGTCTGCCTGTCAGAGAGTCCAGGTTTCTGACCAGTGTAGCAATACAGTAGTACACAGATTTGATAGATCCTGAAATTTGTCTAAGAGCAAAGACCTTTTTGTGTCCATAAGCAAGACTTGGGCTTGATGAAGGAGGTGGCAAGACCTATTTGTTGAAGAACGTCTGGTTTGCTGCGACCATTTGAACTCTGCCTGCAGACTAGGTAGATGAACTCACCAAGACTCTCCATGGTACTTTCTTGATCCCACCTGCATGGGGGGTTCTGGTGGCACTGTTACGAGGTTCTGTACCTTGGTCTTCTGCCATGAGATGTTCAATCCCATAGTGTGGGCGGTGTCTTGGAGACGTAGGCAGGCAGGGCTGAAACCCTCTCATAGCTTCCAATAGCTTACAGTCCTAGGGCCCAGTGCAAAGCCCATTGAAGTTAATGGGTGTCTTCCCACAGACTTCAATGGAGTTTAGATTAGTCCCATAGTTCAGGACAAGATAGAACAGACGGATGCACCAAATGGGAATGGGGTCAGGAGAAGGAGGTAAGAAGAAGAGTGCATAGACTTCCCATAGATGCAATTTGTAGGTGTAGCAGCGTGGATATACAGAGGAAGGGCGGTGGTTAATGGAGAACAATAGGAAGATTGATGGTTAGGCAGCTGTTGTGCTCTGCCCACCACTTATTACATTCAGAAGAACTGTTTCGTGGTTACTTTGTACCCACCCTAGTTCCCACAGTCTATTTTCTCCACCTGTTGTCTCTTGTCTTAGACTGTAAGAACTTTGAAGTAGGGACTACAGTATTCCTTCCATCTGCGTGCAGTGCACATGCGGCCCTGATCCTGATCCAAAACACAGATAAAAACAGTAATCTCAACTGGCCACTTGCTTTGCCAGCATCTGCTGACAATGTCCTATAAAATGAAAGACAATGACTGCTATAATACATTTAACCCAAAAGTTTATCAGAGTGTTTGGGGGAAAGCATCATTTATCAGGGCCATTTAAGAGTTAATGAAGTGAGTTTACTAATTTGCATTTGAGAAAAGGAAGCCTTGGTTACATATTCCTTGGCAGCCACCCTTATATCTGTGTGTTTTAAACTAACCTCATAAAATCACTTGTCAGAGAAGTCCTTTCTCTTCCTGTCTGAAACAGGCACAGCCTAGACCTCTTAAGCCACCCCTAGATAATCTCACTCAGCAAAACTCCCTTTCAGCCCCATTTAAGATTCCTCAATTCTTTTTCCCGCATGCTGCTTTAGACAGCGAGACAGAAATGTGGTGAGCTGCTGGCCAATTTTCATGCCAAGACTTGTGAGACAAGCTTTTAAAGTCTAAGGTTACTTGCAAAGCACCATGGGAGGTATATGAATGAGGCTCCTGAAACATCCTGTAGGTTTGAATGATTTTGGAGACTCTCTCATGCGAGAGGCTGTGTGAATGTGTGCGTGTGTGCATGTGTGTGTGTGTGAGAGAGAGAGAGGATTTTTTGCTACAAAAGCAGTCTCTGAAGTTGCTCTGTGCAGTGCTATTCCACCTCGGTGCATGTCACAGAAAATGAATTCACTGAAAAACTCTTGTGGTTTTTCTCCTTGACCTGGAACCTTTCAAAAGTGTTTGGGAAAGGCCATGAAAGAATGTGCCTGGCTGGAACTTTCCAAAAAGTGAAATGAGAGACGCTCCATACTCCCATACATATGAGGAAAGCGTACTACAGAAAGCAATATATAATGCATAGCCCTCCTGGAGGAGATAAAATTAATTTTAATTAATGGAGACCTCAAAAATCAGAAGCAAAGGACATTAATCATCTAGCCGACTTTCCATGGTGTTGGCATTACCCACTAGCCCATGCTCCTTAATGACTCAATTTACAATGTGTAACATTTAACGGCAGTGACAGTTCTAGGACCCGAGTTATAAAATTACTGCCAATAGAACATGCTGGGCTCTGTCATTAAATCAATGAATTTGTTCCCTTTCTATTACCTAAAGGTTGCTTACAGAATGCTTTTTTGACAGGGGAAAAAATGCAACAATTGCCTTTCTCCTTTCATTGTTGGTGTTAACTTGCGAAAGCACAATGGGACTGACGCAAACAGGACTGAAGCATTCCTCAAGCCACAGAATTGTGTAAAGGTGCAAGGTGACATCGGATACAACATGCCTGTCAAGCCAGGACCATGGGACCAATTCATTCTTGGTGTAACTCCATCTTCTTCAATGAAGCTAGCCCAGGAAAAAGGTTGACCCATTATTATTACTATTAATAATGCTCCTTCCTGCATCTCCAGCCTTAATTTTCATTCTTGGGAGGCATGTTCTGCATCACGGCTTAATTCCATCTTTGTTCCTTTCAACTATAATCCTCTTCCTATGCTACCTTGAATTCCTAGAATCTCCTACATGATCCTGGTCACCACATACTCCCCTCCTTCAAATCCCCCCACAAAACACACTTTTTCTTCAGCTCCTCCACACTAAACCCCTCCACACCAACTTCCGCCTCACTCCTCAAAAATCACCACGAAAGAGATTTTTTTAAAAGGAGCTAATGTCGCAAGCATCATCTTACCCATCACCAGCCTCTGAACTGAAGACAGTGACACTAAAAGCACAAGCCTGTATAGTCAGGGATTCAAGTATAGCTAAGGATGAGTAAGGCACACTGAACAGCAAAATTATACTAACATGATGGAACACACAAAATCTCATGTATTTAGTTTGTATATCACTTCCTTCCCTCTCTTCCTACTCCACATGATACCATACCCAACTTCAATTGCAAGCTTTTTGGACTGCTGAGTGTGCCTTCATTCTCTACACACCTTGCTGCGGGAAGCGGCGCGGGCCAAGGGACATGCTGGCTGCCCTTCCTGCAGCCCCCATTGGCCTGGAGCGGCGAACGGCAGCCAGCGGGAGCTGCGATCAGCCGAACCTGCCGACGCGGCAGGTAAACAAACCAGCTCGGCCCGCCAGTGTGCTTACCCTGGTGAGCCGCGTGCCAAAGGTGCCGATCCCTGTTCTATGCACTAGGAAAGGAAGAAATAGTGATGGTTATTCACTGGGGAGCTCCGCTGCAGAAGCTGTACACTAGCACGTCAGCCTAGTCTCCTCCCTTTAAGCATTCATGCTCTGGACAAACATGAGTTTTCGTTGCACTGCAGCTTAACTGCCATTGTAACAGAGCATCACCACAGTGTGTGGGAACAACATGACATACATTAAGATGGGATGGTGTTGTTAAAACCCCTGCAAGTTATTTCAGACCCTCAGAACGTGAGGTTACGCTCAAAGCTGGAACAATCCTGTCGTTGGAATGTACCATTTCTCTGGCGGGGCAGGAGGGGAGAAACAAAACAGGAGTTAAAGATACTTACCAGCTGGAAGAGAGAATGTCAGCACGCAGCAACCAGTTACAAAATGGTCACTTTAGGGGTACAGCTGCTTGTCTCTGTCATTTTTTAAAGGGCCAGCTCTGGAAAGACAAGCAGGGGGAAATAATTCTTAAAAGAAGGCTACTCTGCAGTGGGGGATACTTAGTAAGGATCAGCTGTTACAAAGGTTGTCATAAGGAAAGAAGTTGTAGGTGCGTATCTAGACCACATCTAGACCTAACATGCTGGATAGAACCACTGAAGTTTTCAGCAGGGGATTCCTAGCTATTATAGAAACTAGATTTAATCTCGTATGTTCAGTTCCTATTTCAATGCAACTCAAAGTAACAACAACAATTGACTACAGAAAGTAAATGTACAGTTTAAGAATAATTGTATTAGTTGTATAATGCTCTAAAGTACTTAGTGCTCAATGTTCTTTTTTTTTGGTGGTCGGGATTATGATATTTTTGTACAATTCAGAACATTTGTCTCTTACCAACAATTCATTGTGATGCCAGGATGTCTGGTAAACGTGCCACCACTCTTTCCTGAGAGCCCCTGCAGACCTCATCTTACGTCCTGAAGTTTGAGATTTGGATATTGCTTCACATTCATATCTACAATCCTAGGTCCTTCTCCTGCAGACACACAACACTTCACACTTTTCATTAATGTATCTCAAAGGAATACATGTCCACCATTTTACAGATGGGGAAACTGAGGCACAACAAGATGACATGAGTAGCCCTAGGTTGCTCAGTAGGCTAGTGGAAGAGTCAAATCTAGAAGCTAGAGTCCCAGACCAGTACTCTATCCAACAGGTCGGATTGCAAGATATCCCATTGATGTCAATGGGGCTTCTTGTGGAGTAAAGCTAAGCACCTGCATAAGTGCTTACAGGATCGGGACCTTATTGATCATACAATTATCCATCCCCTCTACTACACTAAATTCTTCAATTTCCTGCAGTAGTGCATTTTACAGCCAGGATGTGCACAGTGTGAAGAATTACTTCCCTGTATATTTTGCATAGTTGGGTATGTTTGTCTAGAAAGAAAAAAAGAAAGACTGGTGGATTGTTAAAAGCAAATATCTATCTTTCAATAAAATAAAATAATCCTTCATGTGTGAAATATGCCACAGTGGGGAAAATCAAAACCCTTTACCTGGAGCACTGGACATGTAGATCATGAATTTTGCATTTCTCTAAACAATATTAATAAAGCCCTGATCTTGCAAAGACTTAGGTACACCCTCAGTTTTAAGCACTAGGACTAATTAATCCAATGGGGCTAATCATCTATGTAAAATTATGCACGTGCATAGGTGTTTGCAGGATTGAGAGCTAACACAGCAATATGATGGCAACACTAAGTGGGAGTTCAGGCAGTTTAGCCCCTTTGAAAGTCAGGCCCTATCCCATATGTAACTAAAGCTGGGAGCCTCAAATATGAGATGAGATGAAATCTGGGGGCTGAGTGGCTTACCCACACCTATTAACTGTGGCCATTCCAATGTGGCACATGCTGTAATGTGATCAGAGTCATTTATGTCGGTCTGACACTCTTGCAAACAGCCAAATTGTCTCTGGTGCTATCCATTTGCCTGCTACATGTACCGTCCCACATCAAAGCCCAGTGCGTGGTTTCCAAAACCTTCCCATATGATAAAGCACATTGTGGAAAATATGCCAATCATTCTTAGGAAGAAATTTCCATTTCTGTCCCATTATTTTTATTTTAATCCTTTTGCCTTGAAGCCTTTCATTTTCTTGGGAAGAGAGAGAGAAAAAAAAAGGATAATCTTTCTCAGGTTCCATTTCTGTTGTTGCAGTGCCCTGATACCGATATCACATTTCTCAGGCTTTATTGACTTTGATAAAAGCCTTTGACTTGCTGAACTTGCTCTCACTTTGGGTACAGCTGCATAATTATGGATTTCCTGTCAAAATAATTAATCTCTATCTCTCTCTTTCTCTTTTTTTAAGTATGAGTGGGAACTGCTAAAACTCATTCACAAAATGCAACTTCTCTCGAAAAACAACAGCAGCATTTTGGTGACCTACATGACATGACTTCGTTGTTCCCAGTACAGACACGTGACCATATCACAAATGCCATCGTCACAACTCATACTAGTTGGCACCCTTGTTAGCAGGCTCTCAACACAGAGGTCAAGAATCGTATGTATTGTGCCTAAATTCTCCCTTCAACCACATTGATGGCAGAAAGCCTTGGAGACTGAATGTCTAAATACCATTCAGATCACTAATTTCACTTTTAAAACTTCTTTTAAAAACTCAAAATATGGATCCAGTGATTTGGAAGCAGAACTGCATTTGCAGTCCAGGAGACCTCGGTTTTGGAAAAATTGTGGATCTATTGCTCCACCAGCTATTAATAGGCCATGATGTATTTGGAGACCAGAGAGATGGAAAATGCATAGTGTGCTTACCATACTTCTTATCATTTGTATGACAGTAACACCTAGAGGTGCCAACAATGATCAGGACCATACTGTATTATGTCCTGGGCACACACACATTCAGAGGCACTCTCTGCCCCAAAGAGATTACAATCTAAGAGACTCAGGGGGTGGGTATATTATTAGCCCTGTACAGATGGGGAGCTGAACCCAGACAAATTGTTCCAGATCACACAGGAAATCTGTGCTATCACCAGGAATTGAACCCAGTCTAATACTTTAAGACAATCTTGCCTCCCTTATACGAGCTACTACTGCTGACTAATTTCAAAAGCTGGGATTGTCATTACCTCCACAAATAGGAATAGCACATTATGACTGCTGCTGTCTCGAGGCGCCAGAATGAAGGAGTAAGGATTTCCAGACTCCCATCTGGAGTGGCATCCCCAGCATCAGGCAGATGAAATAGGGAAAAAATACACCGCCAAACTAGACCTGTGACATCATCATTGGTGGGTTCTTTCCTCCCTCTTTTGTGTGGTGACTAAAGATTGTAAATGAGACCAAGGGGAATCCCCTTCCAAAACCAATGAGCCAAGACTGATTCTGCAGCCTCTTTGCACATTGAGGCACTGACCCATGTCACACGTGCTTGTCTACACTCGTACAGAGTGACTGCTAAAATGCTAATCAACAGAATTGACCCACCCCCCCCCCAGTACACCCGCTTCTCACAGATGTAAACGACTGCATCGACAGCAAAAATGATGCATCCGGCCCAATATCTACTGGCATAGTTGGTTTGAGTAATGTGAATGAGAAGAACAGGCCTTTGTACTTTAAACTGCAGAGTGCAGGGGCATTCTGCTATTATTTGTTTTGTAAGTGCTCTTCACATTTACCGTACAGCACTAAATAAATAATAAAATGGAATCCAAATAGATGCAAATGTTATGCAAATCCTACCTCCAGCTTTTTGATGGCCCAAGACAGGCAGGTCTGGTGAGGCAATAGAAGTCAGGTGTTTGCACAGTAGCAAAGATACCAGATATCCAGGAATGACTGTGATCATTCGTTCCATGTGACAGGCAGCAGCTTCACATGTGTCCCATTTGCCACATATATTTCCAATTAATTATAGAATCATAGAAATGTAGGGCTGGAAGGGAACTTGAGAAGTCATCAAATTCAGCTCCCTGTGCTGTGGCAAGACCAAGAAAACCTAGACGTTCCCTGAAGGTGTTTGTCCACCCTATTTTTAAAAACCTCCAATGATGGGGATTTCACAATCTCCCTTGGAAGGCTATTCCTTATAGTTAGAAAGTTCTTCCTAATATCTAACCTGAAATTTCCTTTGCGGCAGATTAAGCCCATCATTTCTTGTCCTATCTTCAGTGAGCTTGGAGAATAATTGACCACTGTCTTCTTTATAACAGATCTTAACATATTGGAAGAATGTTATAAGTTTCCCCCTCAGTCTTCTTTTCTCAAGACTAAACATGCCCATATGAACCTCTCTGGGTATTTCTGGGTATATATCAGCTCCTAGCATTATCAAAGAGCAAGCCATAGGCTAAGGTGGGCCTGATTCAAAGCTCACTGAAGTCAACGAGAAGCTTCCCAATGGCTTTAAAAGGCTTTGGACCAGGCCTAGGATGCTGAAAAAGGAAGCACTGAAGGATAGGTAAATACATCACACCCCTTACTTGAAGCCTAATACAGAGACCCCAAGAAAGACACAGAGGACTGTACACTGCAGAACTGGCCATCTCCGTTCTCCTGCCGGTCACATTACAGAAGCAGACACCTGCACTCTTCAGTGTCCAAGCATAATAAGAGAGAAAGACAAGCTTGTGCAACATTCAGGCTTTAGTTCTCCCTCCACATGTACCCTGCTCACCCGTCTAGCTCTTTGTTAAAGCAGAGTTCTCTAAATGCCTAGGCTAGATCCACAAAGGGCCCGAGGCACCTAAATCACCAGTGCAATCCGCAAAATCCCCTGCTCAGCTGCCACCTAGCCCTGTAGGTACCTAAGCTTTTGCTGTAAAATCCCTTACATTTCTGCCTCTGGGCACATGCACTGCTGCCTCAGGCAGGCAACTCTCTCAGACGTAAGCCCCAGCAGGGTCCTCAGACCAGATGGAGATAGATGCCTGCAGGGCCTGATCTAGTAGATGAGCTCTTAACATGCTTGATTCCACACAAAATGGCCCTGGAGAGGGTGGCCTCCCTTATAGCCTATAGCCCAGCGGTCAGGATACTTACCTGGGATGTAGGAGACCCCATTTCATATCGTCCTGCCCGCCGCCTGAGGAGAAGAGATTTGACCAGGGGTTTCCTGCCTCTGGGGCACATCCCCAATCACTGAACTATGGGATATTCTGATGGGGGATGCTCTCAATCTCTCCTCTTGAAGCTGCCTCTCCCCCAGCCATTGACTGTGGAGTTAGGGAGGCATCTCTGCCATTCTTTGCAAGAATGACTTAGGTGCCTGACTCCAGATGAGGGCTCACGGCTGTGGGTAGGAAGCAGAGATAGGTGCCTCCTTGCAACCTGGACTGAGGCGTTGAACTCTGGAGAGGGGCGAGACTTAGGACACCCCCCTCTCCTCAGCTTCTGCTATTGGTTAATGCTGGCATCTCCCTGCCTGGAATGTTGGCTTGTGTGGATCCCATTCTCAGGTGCCTATCTCTCCCCATTCGTTCTATAGGGAGCCTAGCAGACTTTGTGGATTCCAGTGATTTTTCAACGCACCTGACACCTAAGTCTCTTTGTGGATCTGGGCCTGAGACATTACCCTAAACATAATATCATATTATAACACCAACCCCTGTCCCATTGGGAAGCTATCTGTAGAAACATGCACACACACTCTTACTTTAGAAGACTAAGTCCCTAATGTTCAGCATTTGCTCTCCATTGAGAATCACACAGAAAGCCACCAGTACCACCTCACTGCCGGGAGCCACCGTTCTGGAATCTGAGACAGCAATGGCTGAGACAGTATCTGACTTGGATAAGAGGGGTAGCCGTGTTAGTCTGGATCTGTAAAAAGCAACAAAGAGTCCTGTGGCATGACTAACAGACATATTGGAACATAAGCTTCCGTGGGTGAATACTCACTTCATCAGATGCATGTAGTGGAAATTTCCAGAGGCAGGTATAAATATGCAGGCAAGAATCAGTCTAGCAATAATGTGGTTATCTACATGCATCTGACGAAGTGAGTATTCACCCGTGAAAGCTTATGTTCCAATACGTCTGTTAGGCTATAAGGTGCCACAGGACTCTTTGTCGCTTTTTATCTGACTTGGGTCATCCGAGGTATGTTGACAGCCTAGGGAAAGGCAGGAAGCAAATGACTCTGGCGTTAATTCAAACACCTAATTTCCTGACTTTGTGCAGGAAAAGGTTGAGATCTGAACTGAGTAGGGTGTGCAGAGTTTGCAGCCTTGGAACAAAAGGGTCTGCTGACCAGCCAACTATATATAGTGAGTAGAACCAGTAGCTGGAATGACACATGGAGAAAGAGTAAATTTGTGGATTTGGGAAATAGTGGATTTGGGTAGATCCTACATAGCCAAGTTTGTATTTAGAAAGGAAACAGCTGGGGTGGATATGGATGCATAGGGAAGACAGAGGTGGGGTGTCAAAGGCTGCATACTTATTAACTATGGTTAGACAAAAGACAATATAGTGGAAAACTATAGATAGTAATGATACCATTCAGTTTTTCCAGTGCTGTCATGCAGCAAGCAATGAAGCATGCTTTATATTTATAATTAATTATTATGTCCTGCTGTTAAAGAGAGGGTGGTTGGATTCCTACAGCATATAACATTTCCTGTCTCTAACATGTCCTATTCCTCTGGCTTCTCTAGCACTGCTATGAGCTGATTATTTTTAGTATTTCTTTCTACCTTCACTTTCAACTCTTTCTCTGACTTTTAATTAAACTGGCCTTAAAATTGTGCAGGTAAAAGACAAGCAAGATCACCAGGACTCTGACTAGCTCTGACTTCTACTCCCAATACAAAGTAGGAGTTCACATGAGGAGATCACCAAATAGTGTCTGTGTTACATCCAAGAGCAGGAGACTCTTTTGACAGGACTGCTCCAGAGTACACAGTGCCACTAATATACATTCCAAAGATAATAGTCCAGAAAACACCCCAAAGGTATATAGAGCAAACTACACAAAATGTGGTATGTAGCCAAAAACACCTAAAGTGTTTGGCATGTTATTGACATCTGCACATATCATTGACTTTGTTACACACACACAGAGACACACACACCCCAATGTTTCGGAATATTCATGGCTTTCTTTGTCCCTTCTACTAATACTATGTTTTATTAATGATGGGCCAAATCCTTAGGCCACTGTCTTCAAACATAAGAATATAAAAATGGCCATAATGGTCAACCAATGGTCCACTAGCCCAGAATTCTGTCTTCCAACAGTGGCTAGTGCCAGATGCCTCAGAAGGAATGCATATAACAGGGCAGATACCCTGTCCTCTAGTCCGAGCTTCTGGCAGTCAGAGATTTAGGGACACCCAGAGCATGGGCTTGAGTACCTGACCATCTTGGCTAATAGCCACTGATGAACTTATCCTCCATGAAATTATCTAATTCTTTTTTTTGAGTACAGTTATACTTTTGCCTTCACAACAACCCTTGGCAATGAGTTCCACAGGTTGACTGTGTGCTGTGTGAAGAAGTATATGCTTATGTTTGTTTTAAACCTATTAATTTTACTGGGTGACCCCTGGTTCTTGTGTTGTGTGAAAGGGTAAATAACACTTCCCTATCCACTTTCTCCACACCATTCATGATTTTATAGACCTCTATCATATCCACCCTCCCCCTTAGCTGTCTTTTTTCTAAGATGAACAGCTCCAGTCTTTTTATTCTCTCATCATATGGAAGCTGTTCCACAGCCCTAACCATTTTGTTGCCCTTTTCTGTACTTTTTCTAATTCTAATATATCTTTTTGAGGGCGGGGGGGGAGACCAGAATTACATTCAGTAGTCAAGGTGTGAGGGTTCCATAGATATAAATAGTGGTATTAAGATATTTTCTGTCTTGTTATCTATCTCTTTCCTAATGGTTCCTAAGATTCTGTTAGCTTTTCTGACCACCACTGCACACTGAGCAGATATTTTCAGAGAACTATCCACAATGATTCCAAGATCTCTTTCTGGAGTGGTAACAGCTAATTTAGACCCCAGCATTTTATATGTATAATTGGGATTATGTTTTCCAATATACATTACTTGGCATTTATCAGCACTGGATTTCATCTGCCATTTTGTTGCCCAGTGACCAGTTTAGTGAGATCCCTTTGTAACGCCTTGCAATCAGATTTAGACTTAACTATCTTGAGTAATTTTGTATCATCTGCAAATTTTGCTATCTCGCTGTTTACCCCTTTTTCCAGCTCATTTATGAATACGGTGAACAGCATAGAAGGTCCCAGTACATATCCTTAGGAGACCCTGCTATTTATCTCTCTCCACAGTGAAAACTGACCATTTATTCCTACTTTTTGTTTCCTATCTTTTAACCTTCCCTCTTATCCCATGTCTGCTTGTCAAAGGCTTTCTGAAGGTTCAAGAACACTATATCCATTGAATCTACCTTGTCCACATATTTGTCAGCACCCTCAAAGAATTCTAATAGATAGGCGAGGCATGATTTCCCTATACAAAACCTGCGTTGAGTCTTCCCCAATGTATCGTGTTCATCTATGTGTCTGATAATTCTGTATTTTACTATAGTTTCAACCAATTTGCCTGGTACTCAAGCTAGTCCTATGGCCTGTAATTACTATGCTCACCTCTAGCACCCTTTTTAAAAATACATTAGTTATTCTCCAATCATCTGCCACAGTTAGTAGTTCTGCAAATTTGTATTTGAGTTCCTTCAGAACTCTTGGGTCTTGGTGACTTATTACTATTTAATTCATCAATTTGTTCCAAAATCAGTTGCTCAGGTTTGTCACCTAAAAAGAATGGCTCAGGTGTGGGGGGACTCCCCTTTACTCCACTGCAGTGAAGACTGATGCAAAGAATTCAGTTAACTTTCCCACCACAGCCTTGTCTTCCTGGAGTCCTCATTTAGCACCTGGATCATGGAGTGTCTCCACTGATTGTTTGGCAGGCTTCCTCTTTCTGATGTTTTTTTTTTATTTTTGTTTTTTAAATTACAGTTAGCTTTTGTGTTTTTTGCTAGTTGCTCTTCAGATTCTTTTTTTGGCCTGACTATTTATACTTTGACACTTGACTTGCCAGACTTCATGTTCCTTTCTATTTTCCTTAGTAGAATTTGACTTCCAATTTTTAAATCATGTTTTTTGTCAGTAATCACTTCTTTTACTCTGTTGTTTATCCATGGTGGAATTTTATTTTTATTTTGGTCCCCTTATTAGGTTTTTTATTTCGGATATATATGTATTTTGAGTCTCTGTTATGGTTGGTTTTTTAAAGTTTCCATGCAGCTTGCAGGCATTTCATTCTTGTGACTGTTCCTTTTAATTTCCATTTAATTAGTTTCCTCATTTGTGTGTAGTTCCCCTTTTTGAAATTAAATGCTACTGTGGTACAGAGTTATTTGTTTTTTCACTCCCTTCCCACCCTCAAGGATGTCAAATTTAACTATATTATGGTTGCTATTACTTCAGCTATATTCTCCTGTTGAACCAGATGCTGTGTGCCACTTCAGAACAAATCAAGAATTGCCTCTACCCCTATAGGTTCCAGGACTAGCTGCTCCAAGAAACAGTCATTAATGATGTCTCACCATTTTATCTCTGAATCCTGTCCTGAGTCAACATGGGGATAGTTGAAATCCTCTATCATCATTGGGTTTTCTGTTTTTGTAGCATCTCTAATCTCCCTGAGCATTTCACAATCACCATCACGGTCTGATAGTCAGTAGTATATTCTTATTACTTTACTCTTATTATTCAAGCATGACATTTCTATCCATATAGAGTCTATAGTACAACCTGCTTCATTTAAGATTTACACTATATTTGACTCTATGCTCTCGTTAACATCCAGTGCCACTCGCCCACCCACATAACCTGCTCTGTCATTCCTATATATTTTGTACCCTGGCATTACTGTGTCCCATTGACTATCATAATCCCACCAAGTTTTTGCAACGTCTATCAGATCAATATCCTCATTCCATACCAAGCACTCAAATTCACCCAATTTAGTCTTTAGATTTCTAGCATTTATATACAAACACTTACAAAATGTGTCAATATCTAGTCGTCTCCCTTCATGTGATGTAACTGAATGGAGTCTTTTCTGTTTTATTCTCTCTCTTCAGTTCCTACCTGTACTTTATCAACTTCTACCCTCTCATCTTTACTAGGATAGAAGAATCCCCTTTAATAAATCCTACCTTAAGGGGTGTCTCTGTCGAATCATGTGCTCCTCCACATGTCCGCTTTCTAGCAGGCCTCAGTTCAAACACTCTTCTGTCACCATTCAAGTTTTACATGCCATTTTAGTTTAGATGTAGCCCATCCTTCCTATACAGGCTCTACCTTTCCAAAAAGGTTACCCAGTTCCTAATTAACTTAAATCTGTTCTCTAAACACCATCGTCTCGTTTACGTATTAAGGCCCAGTCATTCTACCTGTCTCACTGGCCCTTCGTGTGGAACTGGAAGAATTTCAGAAAATGTTACCATGGAGGTCCTGGACTTTAATCTCTTACCTAACAGCCTACATCTCCTCTATTCCACCATTCCCTATGTCACTGGTACCTACATGTACCACCACCACTGGCTCCTCCCTAGCATTGCACATAAGTCTATCTAGCTCAGGGGTTCTCAAACTGGGGATCAGGACCCCTCAGGGGGTCGCCAGGTTATTATATGGGGAGGTCACGAGCTGTCAATCTCCACGCCAAACGCTGCTTTGCCTCCAGCATTTATAATGGTGTTAAATATATAAAAAAGTGTTTTAAATTTATAAGGGGGGGGGGGGTCGCACTCAGTGGCTTGCTATGTGAAAGGGGTCACCAGTAAAAAAGTTTGAGAGCCACTGGTCTAGATGTCTCAAGAGGTCCACAACCTTTACATCTGGCATGCAATTCACCATGCAGTTCTCCTAGTCATCAGAAACCCAACTATATTTCTAATAATCAAATTCTCTATTACTATAACCTGTCTCTTCCTAATAACTGGGATCCCCTCCCCCAGAGGGGTATTCTCAGTGCAAGAGGATACCATGACATCTTCTGGAAGGAGGGTCCCAACTATGCAATCATTTCCCTCTGCTCCAGCTTGATGTTCTCCTTCCCCAAGACTTTCATCCTCCTCAACAGCGCAGAGACTGTCAGACTGTGCATGGGATCATTCTACTGTGTCCCCAAAAGTCTCTCTGAGGGCCATGACTCACTTGTACTGAATGCACTCATATGCCACCTGTCCACGGGGCAGGAAATCATATATGCTGCATTCAGTGCTATAAACTAGGTAGCCCCCATTCTGCTGCTGAACTACTGCCTGCATTATTTTTATTCTTGCAGTGTTTTGTAGTTTTTGTTTGTGTTCTTTGTTTTGTTTTTTTGAGGGGGAGGGTTAATTGGCCTAAGTTTAGAGAAAGTTTATTAGGTGATGTGGCTTTTACACTCCTTCTCTAAATGCTCTTCCCAAACTCTTCTGGGTGCATAAAAGACAACTGCTAGACCGGGGATTGACTTGAGGATCTCCAGAGATAAAAAACATGAGCGGCTACAGCTGAATATGAACAGCCAAGGTTGTCTAGATGGGGCTATAGCAGATTCATCTCCTCTGTGGATCGGATACACATTAACCAGTGGGTTATACCTAATGTTAAGCACTTAAATGAGTGGTCTGTTTTTCACCCTGAACTATCTCCAAAGAACAATCTTGAAGTCCTAATTCAGTCTTTACTCTGGCAAACTCCCCCTATTGCTAATTGTCTGAGTAAGGACCAAGTCAAAACCATAGCTGAGATTTTAAAATCGGAGTGCTTGAAGTTAGGCAAATAAATCTAATTAGTAGCCTAGTTTTCAAAGAAAGTGAGCCATCTGCTTCTTACAGTGACTTTGGAGACAGTTATGGGTGAAAAACAGACCACTTGTTTAGGTGGCTAACATTTTCAAAAGTCAGACTGAGTGAGATTTTGTGGACTAAATTTACCTATGACGGGAGCTCATTGAAATCAAGTAAGTTCCCTCAGGGATGATTTTGGCCCTGTGTTTTAAAGACATACTGGTATATTGTAGACTTATGTGACAATCATTGTCATTACGTGTGTCAATCTCTCTATTTTCTCTATGTGCTCCATGAATCGGTTGCATTTCAACCAATCAGCCTTCAGTATGCAAATAGTTGAGGAGGAAGACAAGCTGGGCTTGGGAGAAAGGGTGAGATGGGTGTGATTTATCTCGAATGTCAAAAATGGGGCAGGTTGACATTTTTCATACAAAAAACATTCTTTTTGTTGAATAATTTTTGTTGAAATGGACATTTCTTTGGGAAATCTTCCCATTTAAGAGACTTTTTTAAGCTTTTCCATTAAAACTCAATTTTTGAAGAAAATGTTCAGTTAAAATGAAAGAAGTGTTTTATTTTTTGTCAATTTTATTATTGGAATCAAGAAACCTTTCCAGCTCATGAAACATTTCGTACTCATGAGCCCACCACTCCCCGACAAGCTTCTCAGTAGGACCATTCGATGTCAATAGAGAGAAAGAAAAAGGAGAAATGTAGTAGAGAGACAGGAGAAGGGGTATTAAAAGAGAACAAAGGTGAAGAGAAGGAAGAGGGTCTGTGATGTCAAAATTTCACCAACTTGTGCATTTCTCATGGTTACAAGCAGGTGGTCATTAGTCCCTCACGGCAGGGACTGTCTCTTACTGATTGTTTGTACAGTACCTAGCACAATTGAGCCCCAATCTCAGTTGTGCCCTGTGGGCTCTACTACAATATAAATAAAACAGTCTGAATGAAATATTCTTATCACTATACTGCAACTGAAATATTTAAAGCATCCCCAGGACAGAACCTATATATTGATCAACAGGTATCCTTCCATATGAACTTCATGAGTGGACAGCAGACATATTTGCCTTCTCTGATAGTTCAAGCCAAACGAATAAACATTTGCAAAATTCTGCTTTCAGCTCATCCTCTGCTAAGAGTAGAAAGGACCATAAGCTCAAGATTTGTTTGCTTGAGAACATCTACAATGTCCACAAAAAGAAAGAAAGAAAATATACAGTAACCAGAAACAATCCCCCATTTATTTGTGCATCTTTGTCCATTAATTTGTCCACATTTATCTGTGGACAGAAGCCTAAAAACACTGTTTCAAAGTGAGATTTTTATTTTAAAGGGCATCTTTAGAATATCACAGTGCAGTAACAGCCAAGAGGCCTCTCTATGATAGCATGGCACAACATACTGTACTTAATGTTGACACTGCTCAGTGAAACAATTATTACAATCAATTTGACTTTAATGTGACTTCTCTTGTAAATCTCTGGGTCATTAACCTTAACAACATCAATGTGCTGCCAGGATCCAATTCCACCAAATTAGTGTCCGAGGTAATAGGAGAAGGAATGTATTAATGCATTATTGGTGACTAATAAAGACAGCAACTCTCTACTGTACTATGAGGAACAGCTGAGGCATGCAAGAGAAAGAGGAGAAAGACAAAGCTAGAGTAAGAGACACATATGGTGGTGTATTACACATCACTGGATTAGACGTTACACAATTTAACCTCTTTGCCATTGGCTGAAGAGGACGGGGCAACGGAGGCAGACGAGCAGTTNCACCCCTGTTGCTACATTGTGAGCACACACTGTTCCTTTTGATGTAGTAGACGTGGCAAAGTCTGACATCTATCATCTTGGTTAAAGGCCGTCTCAAGCAACATAAAAAGATGTTGCTTAGAGCCTGCCAATTGGAAGTTGAAGCTGGTTGACGCTGGTGCCAAAGTCTATTTACATCAGCCCTGTATAATGTAAGTTCTATGAAGTGTCTGCTCGTTTATGGAGCATGATTGGGGCTAATAAAATGAAACCCCCTTATTCCCTTACCCTTCCAGCTATTCCAGCAACCATACAGTTCTGCCATAGTACAAAGGCAACAGAGGGTCCTGTGGCACCTTTGAGACTAACAGAAGTATTGGGAGCATAAGCTTTCGTGGGTAAGAACCTCACTTCTTCAGATGCAAGCTTATGCTCCCAATACTTCTGTTAGTCTCAAAGGTGCCACAGGACCCTCTGTTGCCTTTGTACTATGGCAGAACTGTATGGTTGCTGGAATAGCTGGAAGGGTAAGGGAATAAGGGGGTTTCATTTTATTAGCCCCAATCATGCTCCATAAACGAGCAGACACTTCATAGAACTTACATTATACAGGGCTGATGTAAATAGACTTTGGCACCAGCGTCAACCAGCTTCAACTTCCAATTGGCAGGCTCTAAGCAACATCTTTTTATGTTGCTTGAGACGGCCTTTAACCAAGATGATAGATGTCAGACTTTGCCACGTCTACTACATCAAAAGGAACAGTGTGTGCTCACAATGTAGCAACAGGGGTGCATTGAGGGGCCTGAAGTCGCCAGTAACTAGATGCTAGATATCCTACTGACATCTAATTGTCTGAAGAGGAGCTGTGTTTGAAGTTGACTCCCATCCAAAACAGTAGCTTGCATTGGATAAGAAAGGTACGGTGGCTAAATTGGCATAATAAAAGCAGGATTAAGAAGTTCCTCTTCAGTGCCTTACAACCTCAGCACCTTTAACAAATTAGGAACATAGGACTGAAAGGGACCTTGTGGGTCACCAAGTCCAGCCCACGCTATTGCAGGCAACCCATCATATAATCTGGCTCATGAATGTATCAAGCTCCACCTTAGCTAGTTAAATTATAGGCTCCCACTACTCGTATGGGAAGGCTTTTCCAAAACCTCACTCCCCCGGTGGTTAGGAACCTTCTTTTAAATGTCCTGCCTAATTTTATCCATGGGTAGTTTACTGAATAGCCACATCGTCCCCAAAATACTATTCAAATGGTTGCAGTGGTCTAGCAGAATAATGACTTTTACTTTTCATTATTATTCAGTGATGCCTGTAGAAGTGGCATTGTTTTTATGGGAAGCTATTCCAAAACTCTTTACAGATTGTAAACCAGGATTAGTAAATTCACCACTGAACCAGCAACTGTTTAAAAGCAACACTCCAGAAGAAAAGGAAGAGAAATGAAGAGTAACTTGCACAACTGCTCACGTGGGGGAAATGTAGAAGACAAACAAAATGTAGTTACTTCACTTGCAGTTTGCTCAGGATAACAGAGTTAATTCTGCCCACTTGTGTGTCCCTGCTAAATCACCAATACAACCTCTTATGGTAAGTCTACATGGCAATAAACCACCCACAGCTGGCCTATGTCACCTGACATAGGCTCATGGGGCTAGAGCAGCAGGGCTATAAAACTGTAGTGTAGATGGTCAGGTTTGGGCTGGAGCCTGGGCTCTGGGACCCTAAAAGCAGGTTCCAGCCCAAGCCTGAACATCTACACTGCAATGTTATAGCCCCATGGCCCAAGCCTAAATCAGCGGATACGGGCCAGCAGCAGATGTTTTATTGCAGTGGTCACATACTCTTAGAAAGCCTGATCCTACAACTGTCAAAGTCAATTGAATGATTCCCATTGACTTCAATGGGCTTTGGATTAGGTCCATAATACATACCTGCTCTTTAATGGTCTTCTGCCTCATACTGACCATCCCCATCCCTGATAAGTTTGAGAGATATGAGAGGATCACCCCAAAGAGTAGTCAGGCTTCAGGCATTTAAGAGGAGTTTGTATCCCATTTCAAAAACCTATTACAACAGAAATCCATTCTGATCACGAGGATGGTAATGAGTATAAAGGTGGCACACATCTAACCCATCTCATTACAATACTAGGATTATCATTTTAACGTGTGGTCTCCCTGAGATGCCAAAGCTGAATTGAGTTTACTTGAAAAAAAAAACAACCCACTACAAGAACAGAGTTTGGCACTTGTATTGTTTTGCCTTGGGCTGCAGCTGCAAAAGAAACTGGAGCCAACCATTCCACTTTCAACAACAGTAGCCTAAGAGCTTATGTTATGCAGCAAGACCCGATGAGCCAGGCAGCTTCTGTTTCTCCAGGCCATTTCCCTGGCATGAATTATGAATATCATGGAAATGTGGCTATTAACACATTTAAGAACAGGCTTGTAAGTTCCACTATTTAAAAAATAGTGATTTTTTAAATGATGGGACCAAAAAGAGCGAACATGCAGCATAGGGGCAAAAATTTATTGTGATTCACATTTACATTTTTCAGACAGAGCCCTTCTATATTCAGAAAATATATGCAATTCTTACACGTGGGTAGAACAATATGTCAGATGTAATAAGTATTTAAATACTTAGCACATACATAACAGCACAACTCTTTACAAACACTGGGACAGATTCTCTTTTGACATCCAGCCTCTTTGCACCATTCAGGAGATGCAAAAGGACCAGAAACTGGTGCCAATGGCCAGTAGATAACATCACCTGTTGGTGCTAGTGTACTAGCTCAAGGCCCTGAACCTGTAGGGTGTCAGGAAAGGGTCATGTTGGAGGAGGGTCACGCTATGCCTATTCTCCACTGGTGTATAGAAAAGTTTAGCTTTACCGTAAACCTAACAATATGCAACAAGCAAAAGTATCTGAGTTTTGCGATTTGTAGTCATTCAAACTCATGTGCTATTATTTTTGTTCCCTAATGGGATGCTGAAACTTAGGTTCACCAACAGCTGGCATGTCCACCCTTCCTTTCTCAGATCAGTAAAGGGTAGGGAGTTTCAGGGAGATCCTGGTGAGAGGGGAGTGAGCGAATCCTTAAGAGAAAAAGGAGATTGTGGTATGAAAAAGTTTGAGAACCTCAACCCTAGCCTTTACAAACTGCTTCTGCTTCCACCTAAAGGGAGTTTTGCTTAATCACAAAGCAAATTTCCCTCCAAAATTAAACAAATCAGAGGCATGGCCTAAGATTCATGTTTTGTCTATATGCATATATAATCCTCGTGAGAGCAGTAGGCAAATAATAATGTTTACTCACAAACATTAATGAATTTATCTTCCCAACACCTCTGTGAGAAAGGGAAGGGTTATTCTTGCTTTAGAGATGGGGAATTGAGGCAAAGCTAGATTAAGTGATTTATCCAAGGTCACACAGAAAGTAGGTGGCACGGCTGCGAATTGAGCCTAGGTTTACTTGAATCCCTGTCCAGAGCCTCTGATCACAAAAATGTGTGGAAAAATTAACCAAAGAGGGTTTCAAGATAGCTGATGCAAACTGTAGTTAGAAGTGGCCATAAAAGTTTGCCAATGATTTTTCTCTCCATTCAACCAGGAAATGCAGAACCAGTTTTCTAAGTAAAAAAATGTGGGTACCCGGAATGCAAAAGAGAATATCAATTCATGGAAGCAAATAGGAGGAGATTCTTGGCCCTCTTTAACACAGATCCTTTGTCACAGCTCAAGTGTGTTCTTTGGGTCTGTTACTGGCATGGTTTTCTCACTTAGTCAGACACGGGCAGAGTTTCTATCTCCATCGCTTTAATGGAGACTGTCCATTATTCGGTGAGTTAATTTCAGAAAGGGAGCCAAGTTTGGAAAGATTAACTGCCAGCTAAGAAAACAAAGATTTCATGACCTCCTCCATATCATACTCGGGGAGAAAAACTGACAGCAGCTCTCTGTGTGCGTGCTCATTTGAAAGCGCCTTTGTGAGACATGGCATGACAAAGACTGCCAAGTGTTTAGCACGATAAATGGAACCACATTGAAAACACACTAACAACCTAATGAAACCAGCCTCCTTTAACACCCCCCCCCTTTACACAGCACAGTAGAGGAGTTGTAATACAAAAGCAAAGGGAATCAGTGAATATATTTCCATGTAAACATGGGCCCAAGAGTGGAGAGGAAAATACAGAAGCATTAAGGTGATGTTTGAAAGGAAGGAGAGATAGAGTGAGACAGATATTGGGGGTAAGTGATCTCCACAGCAACACTATAAAAAAGTGTAACAGAATCCTTAAAATGGAGGTAGTGCACAAGAAGTGCAATTATTGAGTACTAACGCCCTGATGTGACTCAAGGGAGTGGTCCTGAATGTAGCCACAGACCCACACCACTATCTAACATTTGCAAGGTGTCCTTCTGTACCATGGAGGCCCTGCTTTAAGATAGGGACACCTACTGCCTATACAGTACTTGACTGAGCAGCTCCCATGGACTAGCGCAGCCTACGACAAAAGGGAAGCCCAGGGGCCTCAGGGCCAGTCTGGAGGCACAAGTCCTCTGCGACCATGTCCTTAGCCCTCTGCAGATGTTCTAGGACCCAGAGGTCTTGAGAGCAGAAACACTGCCTGTATCCTTTAGAAAAATCTGTAGATCCTGTGATGCCAATCCTGCATTTGGGGGGATATTTTGTGGCCAGTCAGCTTGTGGAAGGGGGATTGAGCCTTTGCCCTGCATCCATGCCATTTAGGATGCTGTTTACTGCCAAAGGACTAAGGTCAGAGCAGCCTCTGCACCTGCCTGAGGTCCATGAAAGAAAGGGGGGGAAATCGTTTACATTCTTCCCTCCCTGCATGCCAGCGTAAGTGCAAGTCAGAATCCAGCCCCAAACTACTAAGTCATTACAACGTAACTATGATATAGCTCACTATAATGTATAAATAAATACATGGATAACATACCAGACATCAGGGGTACTGATAAATAAATTAGTCCTCCTGAAGTTTACTTTCCAAGGATAGGACATCAAGTGGGTGGTACAGTGTATTGATTGGAGTGACAATGATTAGTGGTTATGTGGCTATGGGGATTGGCTAAATGCCTTTCTAAACTAATATTTCAGGATTGTTGAGGTTATTTTGTCCCCAAAGGGCACAAACCCAGGGAAAAACTCCAAAAATCCATAAAGCCACCATCTTATCCTCCTTCAGAATTTACCTGTTGTGTAATGCATACCGTAAACTGTATGCCTGGTAATGGCCAGGCAGGTAGTAAATTGTGATTAGTGCCCCTGATTGGCTAGGAATGGTTCACTTCTTAATATTTTTCTCATTCCACTTCCCTCTCACCCCCACCCCCTGTTATGACTTGTCTTTTAAACTATTTGAGGCAGAGACTGCCATTCATGTTTGTACCCCACCTAACCCAGTGGGGCCCTGGCCTCTGCCCTGGTTGGTGTCGAAGTGCTATCACAATGTAAACGTTAAATAAAGAATTATATTAATTGAGGAAGTGTGTTGTTAGGGCTGGATTTTTTTTTTTTAAGGTTTGCTAGATTCCATTGAAATATAATTGCAACCTTAACTCCTTTTAACGATGTTTTGGTTGTAGGAGGTTGGCCAAAAGTAACTATGCAGTTTTTAATGTACTTTGCATGGTGAAGTTTGTTCCCACGGTTTAGTAGATCTCACCAGAAAGCAGTCTTTCCTGGCACGCATGCTAAATTTTACTTCGCTTATGTTCCTCCCCATTACTCCTATGTATGTCCCTTAGGCCACACTTTGGGCCAGATTCTCTAAAATATATCAGAGAAGGGTTGGAACTGGCATCAGGATTGGGAAGCCACAAACAGCCCCTTTAGCGACTTCCCTCTGCTGAACGCAGCCCTGACTGGGCACGGGGGAGGACTGAGCCCATATTGTGAAAATAGCTGCGTGTAGGGTTTCTGAAGCAAACTAGGCCAACTCACATGCTCTCAGCAGCTTCACCTCAGTGTTGGCCTGCGGGGTCTGGAAACAGAGAGAAAGGTTTGGCTGTGCTCTGGGGCTCACTTATCTCTTTCTTCTATGCTATGTAATATATATTAGTCAAATTAAATTCAAGCCTATCTGACTCTTAACCAAAAGACACGATGATATTATTACTTTTTGTGGTAACCTATTTTTGCATGGCCTGAGGGGAGGTATTATGGAGTTAGCGCTCCACCGCAGCTGAAGCCACATCAAAAGTTCCTGGAGTGACAGTGAGTTCTCATCACATTTCCTTTAGCTTAGTGACAATGACACATATTTTTGTTGTGGTAGCTTGAGCGTTCTTCTGTTCAGAGGGGCCAATTTTCTGGAAAGGATCAGATTGAATATAAATCAGTGTCCTGAAGCAGCCAGCACATTTTCCAAACATCTAGTCTGACACTTTCAGGTCCTGCCAGTGTCATCTCTGGGGGATGAAACTCGCAGTAAAAGATGCCTGCAGTTTGTAAACAATGTCAAGAACATTCTGACAGGAGGTTTGAATATGTTCTTTTCCTTCCTTCCCTATTTACTTGCTGAACACCTAGAGATTTTCCCCAGTCCCTTTCCACAGCAAAGGGCTCCATCCCGTACTCTTTAATCAGACACACCACTCATTATTCCACTGAGAGTTCTGCCTCCAGCAGGAGTACCAGAACAGGCCTTTCATGATGCGGCCATGGCAGGTTCTGTGACAAGCAGAAACTGGACAAGGCAAGATCTCCAGCTAGCATAAAATGGCCAAGCTCCATTGACATCCCTGGAGCTACACCGCTTTACACCAGTTGACGATCTGGCCCATTATATTGCTGAGGACTGATTTGAGGAGCTCATGATGCTTCTGAATCCATGATTTAGAGGAAAGCAGTTGTGAACCTCAGTGCCAGTGGATAGAGCAGTCTTCAGAGGTGTAGAGGGCTGTTAAAAAGAGAATGGTGATCAATTGGCCTCTTGGTCACCTGAAGATGGAACAAGAGGTAATGGGTTTAATCTGCAGCAGGGCAGATTTAGGTTAGATATTTCTAACTGAAAGGGTAATTAAACTCTGGAATAATCTTCCAAGGGAGGTTATGGAATCCCCCATCAGTGGAAGTTTTTAAAGGTTGGACAGACATCTGTCATGGACGCTCTAGGTTTACTTGGTCCCGTCTCAGCTCAGGGGGCTGGACTTGATGACTCCTCAAGGACCCTTCCAACCCTATATTTCTATTATTAAACTATGAGAACACAACCGATTTAGCATTAGAAGAAACAAGACTGAGGCTTTTCCTTACCTCTGAGGCCACTTGCAGTTACCTAGTCTCTGAGTGACATCTCAAAACCGGCTGCCGCTATATCATTTTGCCTTTGGGAGACAAGGGCAACCTGTGACCCATAGCCTCCTTTGGAAAAATACAGGTACACAAAACCAATATTAGATACTTAAGAAATACAAACACTTGAAATATCTTTCTTTTCATTTTCAGGGCATTGAGAAAAGATTTTCAGAGCAGACTTTATGCGGACAAAGGACGACAGCTTTTCAGGCTTCAGTCACATGATCCATCAGTCTCTACAGAGTCGGTAGGGTGTTTAAGAAGGATTCCCAGGATGGTTTTGCTGAGCGAATGCAGGGCTTATGAAATCAGAGCCTAATACGACTAGATAGAGCCAGCTGTAATGCAAGCGTTTCCACATACCTTTCCCAGTGTGTCTCCATCCTCACATAAAATAGCTTGTCTGTTATAAGCTGGGGCCTTGCATGAGCACAGACTAAGAACCATACAAGCTTGGGTGATGTGGGTGGTTTGTGAGGCACACAAATGCTACTTAGGATGAGAGCTTTAAACTCATTCATCTTCTGAGGCAGTTATACTTACCTGACTAGCAAGTGATGCGGAATGCTTACCGTTTTGCACCTAAATCGTCTCTTTACATTCAGATGATTAGTTTGATTCATGAAAACCAACCACATACTCTTTCCCAAAGTTAAGTTACCCCGTCGCCTGTGCATATTTTGTAAGTTGTTTTCAGTTAGATGAAGGTCACAAGCCATAACTGAAGGTGACCTGGAGGCAGGGTGGATTTTGTCTTACTTTTAATGATATATAAAGGTTTTTCCTCTCTTTCTTTTCCCGCCTCCCCCACCCCTTCCTATTTGTTTTCAATATTATACATTCAGGTCCTGTCTATGCTTTAAAACTGTGATGATTCATGGATTTTAAGGCCAGAAGGGACCATTATGTTCACATAGAGGACTATATTATGCAGCTCAGACTAACTGGCAATCTAGTGAAATTGCATCATTACAAAAGAGTGAAAGAATAAAAGTTTAGCAGATAAGAGGGGAGAACTGATTGTTAAATCAGATTAAGACTATATTTTTGTTAACTACTTAACTGCAATGCTTAATTAATATTCTCCTTCAATTAAGGTGTAAGTTAGCAATAAACATCCCTGAGACCTCCTTGAAGTTCTCCAGCAAAAGCTGAGATAGTCACCTGTTTAGTTATGCAGAACTCAAATGATTAATAACTCATCAGGGATTGGGAAATGATATAGCTCAGGGACTGGTAAAGTGTTAATGAACCTTTCGTCTCTAGACTGTTACCTCAAATCCAGTCCTGATTCGCAGCAGTTATGGTGATAGCACAGGAGTGCTGCTAATCTGGGCTGGATGGCTGCTGGGCAGTGTATGTGAAATGAGTTTGATTGTATTAGTCCAATGCTTACTGGACAGGTGTGTTCACATCAGGACACTTGCTACCAGGAATGAATGAGCTTGGAGACTGAGCTATTCTCTCCCTGCTCTGGGTGCAAGTCAAGGTCAAGACACAAGGGCAGGCCACTGTTAGGGAAACTTGCCCTGCCATTGATTGTATGGTATCTGTTCTCTAGATGAACACAAGACTTAAGTCCAGAACTGACAGTAAAACACAGACAAAATTCCACTTGCTTCCCTCCCCAGGTGCACCCAGATGAATTTCTGAAGCCTGCTAAAACTTTTATAGGCAGGCGCTTGCAGGATCCTGAAGCCAGTAGTGCATTGAATATCCAGTTCAGACATAACAGACCCAATTCTCCACTGGTGTAAATTGGCTCGGCTCCACTGACTTCAATTTACACCAGCAGGGGTTTTGGCCCCTTAGCCTCAGGGTCTTTTAAAGGATGTGTCATTTTCTTTTTAAAAAAGCAACATCCAAGTAAATGGAAGCTTCCAGATTTAGTACCTAGTGTACCCAGAACACAGAACAGGGAGAAAGATTAAAACCCATTTATTTTAGGGCATTTCTCTCCGATTTACTCCATAAACAATTCAGGCTCATTATCTGATGTGAGCAAAATGTGTATTTCCCTCTCTGGAAAAAATAAGACAAACAAATGAACAAACAGCTCAGTCGTTTCTTTACACTCCGCTAGCCCAGCATTATCGTATTACAGCAAAACCGGTATATTTCAGGGAAGCGGTTCTCTCACTATCTCAGTTTCTCAGCGGGAGGCCAGGCTGGAGAGGAAAGATTTTTGTTGTTGTTTTCTTTTATCCTCCTAGATGGTGTCTCATTTTGGCCCATCAGCGGGTGCAGCTCTTTCATTTCACACAGGATTTCATCTCCCGGCTTTGTATTCAAGTTGGGATGTCTCTAAAAAGGCAGTTTGCCCTCAGATTGCAACCTCTTGAACTGCTGGGTCTGAAAAAAGCTGGATGGCTGAATTTTTTTTTTCCTTCCCAGAAGCAAAAGAAAAGGATGATAAGCGTATTATTCGAATTAGGAGTGAAATCCTGGCTCAACTGAAGGCAACAAGAGTTTTCCTTTTACTTCAATGGAGCCTAGATTCACTCTAGAGAATCCGAGCTGGACTTTTTACTTGGAGATGAAAAGTGAACCACACGTTAAAGACAACTTCCTTCTATTTGCCCCTTTAAATCATTATTTCCCTCTTCCCCCCAGATATCTTATTTAAAAGAAATCTTTTGGGGAACTGAAAAAAGTGAGGATTCTGAATGGGATCCAGCCCGGCTCAGGAGTGACCGAAACTGGTACCATCTAGTGACTGGTGGCCCCGAGTGTAATAAGTGGATAGCATTTGTCCATTGGGAACTACGGAGAGACCTACACCTGAAAAGTAGGTACTAATTGATTCCTCAGAAGAGGAACAAAGGATTGATTGGGCCATGGGGACCAAGTTACGCACTTACTGCTAAAGGAAGGGTTGAAGCATATTAGCAAAGCAACATGGGGAAGTTCGTACTCTGGTCTGGCTCCAGGTTTTTTGCCACCCCAAGCAAAATAAAAAAAGGCGGGGGGATGGAGTGCTGTCACCGAAGCAAAACAACAACAACAACAAAAACGGAGTGCTGCCCCTTGAAAAGTGCCACCCCAAGCACATGCTTGGAACATTGGTGCATAAAGCCAGCCCTATTTGTACGGATGCTTTTCAAATAATACTTGGTAGGACAGATGCTTGTGATGTGCAAATTGGCAAAGGTCTCCTGAAGCCAAAATCCAGCTGCGGACCTGGCCTGGATATGGATAAATAAAAGACTTCGATGTCCAAAGTTGTAGTCTGGCACTTTTCATGAGCAATACATTCATATAAAAATTGAAATACACAATTAAACTTGAGGTCAGTGGGTACTGTATCTTAGTATAATGATACTTTTACTGCTGTACCTAAAAGAATTCTAAATTTTGCTCAAAATATTGGTTGGCATTTTAGTCCTATAGGATGTCAACCCAAGTTTCTAAAGGTCGTGTACTAGGATGGAGAGACAAATAGTACAAACCAGATTAGTGAGTCCAAATGCCTCGCTTGATTCAGCCTGTTTTCCGCACAACAGGAGCTGGCTTTAATGTCCCACCTTAACACAGAACAAGCTCTCTTATAAAGGCAATAGATACACCGTCCCTGGGTGTAGTTGCAACTTCCCCATGGCAAAAGATTCTGATTATTGGCATTTTTATTTTAATTAGACATGGCTCTGAGAAATAAGACTTCACTTCTCAAGTCTTTCTGAAGCAAAAGCACCCTTTTTTTCCCATTTCTGTTTGAAACAACTCCCCATTGCTTCCCCACACCCGCCTCAGAGATGGCTTATAAAAACATCGGTGAATGAGCAAAAAAAAAAAAAACAAACAAAAAAAAAAACACCACCAACAAATCACCCGTATGTCAAAGGATCTCTTATAATACATGCAAAAGCAAACCAAACATTATGAATACCACTTGTGGCGTGCTTGGCTTCACACAACAAGAAATCCCAAATTTCAAGACTTCTTCAGCAATGTGAACTTACCCAGCAAGGAAAGGTGCTACAACAGTGCCCCAGAAAGAAACTCAGAATTGAGAAAGGTTTCAGAGTAACAGCCGTGTTAGTCTGTATCCGCAAAAAGAAGAACAGGAGTACTTGTGGCACCTTAGAGACTAACAAATTTATTAGAGCATAAGCTATAAATTTGTTAGTCTCTAAGGTGCCACAAGTACTCCTGTTCTTCTTTTTGAGAATTGAGAAAGTGAGGGATGATCTAGTGCATCAGCAACAGGACCCTACATTAGAATTGGTCGGAAACAACTGCACTAGAAATCTCTGTCTACCTGTTTACGTGGGCCCCATCATGATACTATTTGAGTGCCTCATAGATGACCCAGGAGATCTTTCTCCATCCTCATCTTCTCCAAAAAATTCCAACACTATAAATTCCAGTTGCATCCTGACAGCTCTGTACGATGGTGATGATTATATCCTTTCAAGATGTTTTGAGTGCAGAACAGAAATATTACAGGAAATCACTCTTGGGAGCACACGGCTGATCAATGTCACCAGAAATTGTCTGCAATTTTCATGCAGTGGGCGGCGTTTCATTACTTTTACCGATGGGAAAGGCCGCTGCTGCTAAAATTGTGAAGAGCCAGAACAGACCGAGAATCTCACAGGAAGCATTGCTAGAAGGCAGCAGCACTGAAATTATGGGGGAGGAATACCAATGGGGGAAGGAGGAGGGGGAAACTGTTAAGGCAGTTACTGTAAAAAACAGACTACATACTAAATCCCTTACTACTATCTTCTTTTTTTAAAGTGTGAATTTAATGCTGTTGCAAAGTGCTGGAGTGACAGCTCTGGTGCTTGAAGGCCTCTAGCCCCAGAACAGGCACTACAGGGGAATCGGCAGCGCAAACTTCTTCCACGTGGGTTTGCAAACCTGCCTCAGCCCTTAACGGGTGGTTCACGATGAGAGGGAAGTGTTTTCTACCCTTCTCATGAAATGCTTGCAAATACACCTGTGTCCCACACAGCCACTCCAGTGCATGGTTTAGGGCTTGTGAGGTCAATACCAAACCTCAACGTCATTGTGGCTCCAATTCAGTGAAGCATTTAAGCAGGTGCTTAAGTCCATCCCTGCTTGGCAAAGCAGTTAACCATGTGCTTAAATGCTTTGCTGGATACGGATAGATGGCTGAATCAGGGCCTGTATTCAGAGATATTCAGGCTTTCTGGGACGGCTTCATTTTCAAGAAGTCCAGGTCTATCAACATGACTCGCTGGTACCCACAAGAGCCACTGTGTGCATCTTGGTCTGTCTTTTTGTGGTTGTTTTAAATTACCTTGTTTCCTCAAGGCAATTGCTACAGCGCACAGCAATCTTGCTCAAATCCGAGAAGAGCTCCCCACCTGTAGCTACGGTACAGCTTGGGTTCCATAGTCTGAGGATCACTGAACCTGAGCAAAAAAATCTCAAGTCCGTGGCAAGCAAGTGGTTTGCACAAAATCGGTGTAATCTGCTTGAATTATTTGTATTAATGATTGTTTTTAAATAGACTTTGTGAGAAGCTTTGACAATATCACAATGTATCAGCTATTTTGCATGCATAATCTAAACTATATTATATTCATACTTCAGGCCATTTTCCAGCCCAGCTTTAATTGGGTTGCTGTTAACATCTATCTTACAGAGATAAAGTGGGTGAAGAAATCTCTTTTATTGGACTAACTTCTATTGGTGAAAGAATTTTTTGAGCTTACACAGAGCTCTTCTTGAAGTCTGGGAAACGTACTCAGTGTCACAGCTACATGCAAGGTGGAGAAGAGTATTTAGCAAAAGGATTTAAGAGATATTGTGAGATCAGTTAAGGGGAAGGGGACAGTTAGCACCTCAGTAGGACAAAGGATGGTTAGTGGGTTATAGATCGTTCTAATAAATCAGGCATCTTTATTCAGTCCATGATTTTTAGTGTCAAACAAATTATGAATTTAAGACCGCAGGTTCATCTTTGGAAGGTGTGCAGGTGTCCGCTGAGGAGGAGGACTGAGAGGTCAGATATGGAGTGATCATTTCATGAAAAGTGTTCACTCTGGGCTGATTCAGTGTTTTTGTCCTTTTGATAAGTTTATTAAGGGGATGCTATGATGGGACTGCCTACGATGGCATGCGGCCCCAACGGCAACTGCCAGTAGCAAAAACTCCCAACAGTTGTTGACAGGACAATAGATGGGAGGGCTCTGAGTGACTACAGAGAATTCTTTCCCAGGTATCTGCCTGGTGGGTCTGGCTCACATTCTCTGGTTCTGACTGATCGCCATATTTGGGGTCGGGAAGGAATTTTCCTCAGAATCAGATTGGCAGAGACTTTCTGGGTTTTTCACCTTTCTCTGAAGCATGGGTCACATGCAGGTTTAAACTAGTGTAAATGGTGAATTCTCTGTAACTTGAAGTCTTTAAACCGTGATTTGAGGACTTCAGTAACTCAGCCAGAGGTTAGGGGTCTATTTCAGGAGAGGGTGGGTGAGGTTCTATGGTCTGCAATGATCATAACCATCCCATCTGACCTTAAAGTCTATGAGTCTATAACAAAAATGATAAAATGTTTAGAAAACCTGACCTAGGAGGAAAAGTTTAAAAACTGCACATGTTCAGTATTGAGAAAGGGAGACTGAGTGGGGGGAGGGGAGGGGAGAGGAGAGGAGAGAGAGAGAGAAGGGGGCCCGATAACAGCCCTTAATGTATTTGAAGACTGTTATAAAGAAGACAGCAATTGTTTTCCATGTCCAATGAGGCTAGGACAAGAAGTAATGGGCCAATCCAAAGCAAGGGAGATTTAGGTTAAATATTAGGGAAGACTTTCTAACTATAAGGGTAGTAAAGCTCTGGAATCGGCTTCCAAGGGATATAGTCTAACTACATTTACTTGGTCTTGCCTCAGCATAGGGGTGAGGGGGCCTGGACTCGATAGCTTCTTGAGGTCCCTTCTAGACCTATATTATTATGATTCAATAATTCCCAATAACCATTCACAGTTTTTCTGATTAAATTCTTCCTACTAGCTGATTTGGCTCATCTTTGTGAAATTGGCCCTATTAAAGTAGCATGTATATTTTTTACTGGTCTGGTCTTTATTCTGCCAGTACATTATTATGGGATCAAGTCATGATCACCTGTACCTAAACGACTGCCAGCAGAGTTAAGGATAAAAAGAAGGAGGTTTTTTTTAAATATATTCGGAACAAAAAGAATCTGGATGATGTATTGATCCATTATTAGATGGAAAGGGCAGAATCATCAATATGGCAGAAAAGGCGGAAGTGTTCTATGAATATTTCTGTTCCGTATGTGGGGAAAAAAAAAAATCAGATGGTGCAGTCATATTGTATCCTGACACTATTTCAATTCCACTAGTATCTCAGGAGGATGTTAAACAGAAACTACTGGATTTAGACATTTTTAAAATCCATAGGTTCAGAAAACTTACATGCAAGAGTTTTAAAATAGCTGGCTGAGGTGCTCGCTTGACCCTTAATCATTTTTAAGTCTGAATTTCTCTCGCTTCAATTTCCATTCATTGGATATTTTATGCCTTTGTCTGGTTGGAGGCTTTTAGACCAATGGTCAACCTGGGGTCCACAGAGCCCAGGGATGATGCAGACTACGTCTAAGATTTCCAGAGGGGCTTGCAACTCCAGTTGAAATTTTTTAGGGGTCCTCAAATGAAAAAAAATTGAAAACCACTGCTTGAGACTGTAGAATATTTTCCCAAGGGAAGTTCTGGGAGCCCCCATCAGTAGCATAATTTAAAATTAGACTAAACAAAGCAATGGAGAATACACTGAAAAGAGAATGATCTTCTGCTGGCAGAAGGACAGACTAACTGCATACTCTGATAGAACAGATTTTTTCCATCTCTCTAGTTTTCACTGTGCTGAGAACACCACTTGCACCTAGTTATGTTTCTAATTGAAGCAATAGCTGAAAAGTGGTAATAGTGGCAATTAATTATAAGGGTTTGCTTGGAACGTCCAGTTATTACATAACACATAGTTCCATCAGGCCAAGCCTCTTACAAAACTACTTTTGTTGGGGGAACATAGTAAGACCATTTGCCAATGCTGAGATTGTTCATTGTAGTTGAAGCTAAATTACCTAGGGAGCTGATAAATGAGGAATTTGTGGATTACTGATGTCAAGGTCCATTGCCAGACCCTTTTTCCTATAAGGAAACAACAATGTAGAATTGATACTTTATGCCCCCTTCTTCTCCTTTTCCTGATGCATCTAACAAATAACCAACATGCAAAATTAACGTAAGGTTGCTATAGCTAAATAAGCAGACAGCGTGTGATTTGCAGTTTGGCATATGCGCATTTGCCATGATAAATGCTTTTTTAAATAGACAGTTCCACAAAGGATATAGATTGTTTATGTAACATTAATTAAAAAATAATTATCTCTGACTAGGAGAATGAGACACAATAAATGGACCATTAAATCTAAATAAACACAGAGGCTGCCACCTTTTGTTTAAATCACAGCTATGAATATTTATTGTTGTGGTTAGAGAAATGCTGAACCAGCCACTAAAAGTAGCCCAGGTAAGTTCTACTTACACTAGCTCCATATGCAACATGTAGTTTGTTGGCTGATGCTTCTAGGTCTTGCATTGGTATTGCAGGCAGAAGTAATTCAAACTGATAGAACCAAAGTCTACCAATACCTGCATCTGTCCCTAGGAGTGTCATCCTATGGAAGCTGATTATGTGGGATGTGACCAACTGATGGCCCTTGCTTAAGTCTGCAGAGGAAAGTTAAAAATACCCAGCATATCTAATCTAATCTGTCTGTCTAGACATTTATACTGCACCCATCACCATTTGTATATGTGTGCCCATATGCCAACATGCCCTGCAAGACAATTCCTTCCAGTGCTCACACTTGGGATACATGCCTGCTGTCACTGAAACCAATGGGCATTTTTGTCATTTACTTCAGAGGGTATCAGTTTAATCCTGCGCATGTGAAAATGTTTCAACTCCTTACCTTTGAACAGCAATGAAACTCCCAATCATCTCTATCTATTTAAAAGAGCTCTCAGCAGCACTCTGGGACCAGACCTTCTCATCCCTGGTCTATTTTGTGTCTGGATTGTATAGGCTCTCCTATCATGAAACCCGTTGAGGGCCATTTTCTGTGTTTATACACACTAACATGGCTCAGTAAATAATAGTGATGCTAACAATAATAATGATACTAATAAATTGCCAGTGTTGTGGGTTATGAAACAGAATATCACAAGTTATCAGGAGGGATCACCAGAAAATCCATTAAACTCAATAGAATGTCCATTCATGTTATAGGTTACCCTTACTGCTAGTTGTCACCCTCTGGTTAGCTTAACTTTGCTTTATGTTAGCAAAGTCTTGACCATTACTTTAGTTCAGACCTTAGGCCTCATACCAAGCCTCTGATACCAAGGTTTATCTCTCAGGGCCTCCTCTTACTACACTCACTTTATATTTATTTTTGATTACAAGTACTTGCACTGTAAAAAAACAAAACAAAAGAAATAGTATTTCAATTAACCTAATACAAGTACTGTAGTGCAATCTCTTTATCATGAAAGTTGACCTTACAAATGTAGAATTATGTACAAAAAACCCTGCATTCAAAAATAAAACAATGTAAAATTTTAGAGCCTGCAAGTCCACTCAGTTCTCCTCCTTGTTCAGGCAATCGCTGAATTAAATATTATTAAATATTTCATAAATATGTTTATTTTCATTATGTGAGTCAGATGCCACCAGCAGAAGGTTGATATTCTTTTTTGGTGGTTCGGGTTCTGTAGTTTCCGCATCAGAATGTTGTTCTTTTAAGGCTTCTGAAAGCATACTCCACACCTCATCCCTCTCAGATTTTGGAAGGCATTGCAGATTCTTAAACCTTGGGTCGAGTACTGTTGCAATCTTTAGAAATCTCACATTGGTACCTTATTTGCTTTTTGTGAAATCTGCAGTGAAAGTGTTCTTAAAATGAACATGTGCTGGGTTATCATCTGAGACTGCTATAACATGAAATATATGGCAGAATGCAGGTAAAACATAGCTGGGGACATACAATTATCCCCCAAGGAGTTCAGTCACAAATTTAATCAACACATTATTTTTAACGAGCGTCATCAGCATGGACGTATATCCCCTGGAATGGTGGAGGAAGCATGAAGGGACATATGACTCTTTAGTGCACTTAGCACATAAATATCTTGCAACGCCAGCTACAACAGTGCCATGAGAACACCTGTTCACACTTTCAGGTGACATTGTAAACAAGAAGTGGGCAGCATTATCTCCTGCAAATGTAAACAAACTTGTTTGTTTTAGCGATTGGTTGAACAAGAAGAAGGACTGAATGGACTTGTCGGCTCTGAAGTTTTACATCATTTTGTTTTTGAGTGCAGTTATGTAACAAAAAGAAATCCACATTTGTAAGTTGCACTTTCACAACAGGAGATTGCACTACAGCACTTGTATGAGGTGAATTGAAAAATACTATTTCTATTGTTTATCTTTTACAGTGCAAATATTTGAAATAAAAAATAATATACACTTTGATTTCAATTACAACATAGATGTGATATATATGAAAATGTAGAAAAACATCCAAAATATTTAATAAATTTCAATTGGTATTCTATTGTGTAACAGTGCGATTAAAACTGTGATTAATCGATTTTTTTAATCACGATTAATTTTTTTGAGTTATTTGCATGAGTTAACTGCGATTAATCGACAGCCCTAGTTAATAACCAATAGCACACTGTCTGCTTCTCCCTTGGAGTGGATTAGGTAGCCATTCCACCCTCAATGGATTTTCTGCATATTATTTTAATAGCTTTTTTGAAGAAAAACAACAACAACAACAAAACAGACATTGAAGCTAAAAATAATTCAGTATATCAGAAAAGATGAAGTAAGTAATCAAATGCCTGCAGTTCATAAAGAAAAGAAATGCCATTGCTTTTCACACCGAAAGAAAAAATGATCTGTTACTCCAGGCTATCTACAATGATACAATACAACGTTTGTGGAAAGGAGAAGTGTAGAAACAAGAGGGTCTCCCATAATTCCAAGCAGCCTAGCATCATGCACACTTGCTCCCGTGAAAAACCCCAACCCCAAATCATGCTACTAAAATTGGTTTGATTTTAACCAGTGACAGCTAACGCCAGTGGTTCACAGTCTAACTCTTCATATTTAACTTGTCTCCCCAGCCTGTCTCTCTCCAACAAGTTCTCTTGTCTTGCTGTCAATATAAGCTTAACAGGGTCAAACCTGAATTATTCTTCTTGACCTTCCCCCCCACAAGCTTCCATTTCTCTCTACCTCTGTGGACAATCCCATCCTACGTCTCACTCTCATCAGGCATGTAACCAGCAGGTCATCTTTGGCTGCTTTGTCTCTCTTGCTCCAGACATCCAGGCCATGTTCCAATAATGACACTTCTTCCTCCATGGCACAGCTCAGTTCCAACCTCTTCATTCAGTTCACACCACTACAACACTCATCCATGACTTCATCATCTCCCATCTTGACTACTTCAGCCTCTTGCTGTTTGACCTTCCCAGCACACTCCTTGCCCCAACTGGTGCTCCTGCAAAAATCCTTTTCCTGGCCCATTGTTCTGACCACACCTTTTGCCCCAACTCCATTCTCCACTGCATCCAATCCATTTTTGCCTTTCACAGTTCTTCCTCCCTGCATATCCATTCTCTTATCTTACTTGGCTGCCCCTGCCTCCTCTGCTTTGCCAGCAGTGCCATCCTTGAGTGCTCATTTGTCCACTTCTTCCCATGTGATTCCAGGCTTCCTTCCATGCTGCCCTTTGGCATGGAACACCGTCTCCAGAACGAATCCATCCCTCAAGCCACTACTCTTCTCCTTCAAATCCACCTTCAAGGTCCACTCGACAATGAGGCCAGCGGCAAACTGGCAGCTGGAAACAGCTAACCAGACTGGGCAATGTCTATTTTATTTGTTTACGTCAGTGGTTCTCAAACTGGGTGTCATGACCCCTCAGGGTCATGAGGCTATTACATGGGGGGGGGGTCACGAACCCCGCTTTTCTCCAGCATTTATAATCGTGTTAAATATAAAAAAGTGTTTTTAATTTATAAGGGGGGGGGGTCGTACTCAGAGGTTTGTGGTGTAAAAGGGGTCACCAGTACAGAAGTTTGAGAACCACTGGTTTACGTATATCTTAATATATATATTTTTTTTAATTAAAAGGCTAGAAATCATGTAGCTCAGGGGTTCTCAAACTGGGGGTCAGGACCCTTCAGGGGGTAGCGAGGTTACTACATGGGGGGTCACGAGCTGTCAACGTCCACCCCAAACCCCACTTTGCCTCCAGCATTTATAATGGTGATAAATATAAATTAAAAACACTTGTTTATATAAGGGGGGTTGCACTCAGAGGCTTGCTATGTGAAAGGGGGCACCGGCACAATAGTTTGAGAAGCTGTTCACATGCGTAGTGTATATAATCATGGGTTCCTGTGGGTATTTGCCTTTCCCTCTCCCATTCACTGTGTTTCACTCTCTAAATATATCAGGTACTTATATGGCCCCCTTTACCACAGTATCTGAACCCCTCAATCTTTTCATGTATTTATCCTCACAACACCCCTGGTAAGATAGGGCAGTGCTATTTTCCCCACTTCACCGATAGGGAACTGAGGCTCAGAGAAGCTAACTGACTTGTTCTATGGAGAGCCGGGAACTCAACACAGCATTCCAAAAACCCAACCTAGCACCCTAATCCCTCAGCTAGCCTTCCTGCTTCCAGCCACTTGTCATGTTTTGTGTCATATTTACTGGCCAGCTCTTTGAGGCAGGGACTGTCTCTTTCTACGTGTGCAAATTATGTCCTGCATAATGGAGTCTTGATCCTGGAAGAGCCTTTTGGGAAGGGGCTGTAATGCAAATTATAAAGATGAGTTTGTATAAGAAGGAATTCTGCCTAGGAATGTGGGGAGAAATATGTTTTCCCCTGAATGTCCGCTCGTGTCCTATTAAAGCTAAATGCTGGTCTACTGATTGTATAATTCTATACAACATATTCTGAAACTCTACAAAGAGTTGCCTAGCAAGCACTGTCTGCCAGCAAATGTCAGTTCATACCTGCTAACTTCTGTGTGGCAAGAAAACATCAGGTGAGCCAGTCAAATAGATTAAATGGCTGTTGCTTTAATAGCTGGGGATGCAGTTGAAGGATGAGGCCCTGAATGAGTGGTTTATTTTGTCGAGTCAATGACATGCACTGTGCTGATTCTATTTCCTGGCAATTGCCGCATGTAAGTGTGAGGAGGCCACAAAAGGACTCAATTCAGCAATCTCTACCACCACCACCCCTCCCCCCCCCCAAAAAATCAGCATGGGATTTAAAGGAAGATGTCGCTGAGTGGAGTCACAGTGGGATAATCAGCTCAGTAATGAAACAGCAAAGAGGAGGAAAAGGTTTACAGACCCAAATGTCTGATCTGTATCTAGAGATCTGTCGTATTTACAATAATTAAATTGATATTTACTTCTTTAGATGTGAACAATAATGAAAAAAGCCTACACAAAAACTCCTTGTGCCCTGATGACATAACATAACACTGACCAATTCAGCCAGCAACCAAAAAACCTGCTCCTGGCTCTCAGTCCCTCACTGCTACTGAGATCATATCTAGTATTGCATCCTCAAGAGATCAAAAATCATTAGTCAGGCCCCCATGTAACGGTGCCTTCTTGGGTCACAACTGAGAATGCCAAACTCAGGACAAACTGTTGAGAAACAGGCAAACACAACCCAAAATTGGTGGTTATTCTTCCATGAGATATACCAAACCAGCAACAAAAATTAACTTCTGTTTCACCACACTGGCTAACATGGAAGTCATAAAAGGAGTTTCTTTGGGCATTTCAGTTTTTATGTCACCACCAAAAACACTGGATTTAGAGATGAGTGGATCTTTACAACCAGACTCATCAAATAAAAAAGGTTCTTCTGATCCCAAAGGACCAGCCACACACACACAGGTCAAAATATAACTTAGATCTTACCCAAAAAATGATGCTGATGCCAATCCTTTAGTATCTAAAATCTAAAGGTTTATTTATAAAAAGAAAGAAAGGTGAGAGTTAAAATTGGTTAAAAGAATCAAATACATACAATAAATGCAAAGTTCTTGGTTCAGGTGTGTAGCAGTGATGGAATAAACTGCTGGCTTAAGTCAAGTCTCTGACTGCTTCCAAATCATTGGAAAGTCCTCAATTCCTTGGTTAGAATGCTTCCATTAATATAATTTTATAGTCCAGAGGCTGGAGCAGGATAGAGGCAAAATGGAGGGGTTCCAGGGCCTTTCATATCTTTTGTCATGTGGAGGGAACCCATTGTTTCAAACAAAGCCCTCAGCACAGCTAGTGGAAAATTACAGGTGACAAAATAATGTTTGGAGTCACATGGGCAAGTCACATATCCATGCATGAAGGTTTGGACACAGTAGAAGCCATTACCTATACCTCAAACAGCACGTTTACAGAACAGTGCATTCACTGTAGATGGGCGTCTCCCATGGTCCATTGTCAGTTGAGTGTTTCTTGATGAGCCAATTAATTTAATAATCCCTCCAAACTGTGCTGATTAGCTACCTTGTAGGCGGTACCCCAGGAGCAAACATTTGAAATCCAGGTATAGAACCAATACTCATAACTTCAAATACAAATATGATACATGCATACAAATAGCATAATCATATTAAAAAAATCATACCCTTTTCATAGGCATCTTACATGTCACATTTTGTACAAGATTTGTTGCCATTATATAACAGTGGTTGCAACAGTGATCTATATGGTCATATTTTAATCAGATAACATCACAGCCCAATAATCAGGAGTTGTTTAAAAAGACTATGTGGGCAGAGGAGATGCTTTGGCTTGTTGCTTTTAGAACTCCGCTGGCCCATCCCCACTCTGTATGACAATTAGTGTTGCCCACTCTCCCATGTTTATTGGGGAAGTGGATTCTGGCCCCTGCTGCAGGAGCTCTCACCCCATCATCTGCCCAGCCCCTGCCCAGCAATTAATTCTGCCCCCAGCCTCTCCCTTACCCCACAAGTTCAGCCTTCCAGCCTCACCTGTGCTCCTTCTGGAGCTCTTCACCCCCCCAGCCATGTGGGGCTGAAGCAGGATTTCCACTGCCCCTTGCTGGCTGGCTGGAGGCTCTTCCCAGGCAGGTGCTGCAGGGAGGATAAGAGGAGCTCCCCCATGAGCTACTGGGTTCTTTCACTCCCTCCTCCCCACCTGTGAGAATAGTTTGCTGGGGGAGGGGTAGAGATTGCCTGCAGCAGCTCTGATTGGTTGCTCAGCCCTAGGACACATGCAAGTGGGGGCAGACAGCCCCAGTGAAATCATTCTGAATATTGCCAGTAACAACTTTCTAAAGAGAACACTTTCAGGGGATTTCCCCCCAGCCCTAAGTTTTAGTACTTGTTACTACCACCAGTTCAAATGCAACATATAACTATGCATATGCACATGCTCCCCTATGGCTCTTCTCTGGGTGGATTTACCCTGCTCTGTCTATATAGGGAATGCTGTCCAAACCTTCCATAAGGCTCACTAGCTCCTTAAAGGTGGGGAACAAATGCTTATCACAAAGTCTACTTCAAACTCTTCCTGAATCTTTTCAAGGACAGTCTGCAACGTACACAGCCTGCAGCAATTCTAATACTCTTCTTTTTCTGCAGTGGGGTGAGGGAGCCTTCAGTTTAAATACAACACACTGGCAGAGTCCCTGGAATGCAACCCTTCCACTTGATGTTTCTGGGCCTTGTGCTTCCCCACAGCTGAGTTTTTCAGATTGGCTCCCACTCCCCCCAATTTATAAACTACTACATCTCCTGTTGGGTTCCCACTGGTTCCACTCTGAGAGAGTGGTTCTGGGTGTGTCCTGCCAGGCTCCTTGCCCACAATGGAAACCACCTGAATAGCTTCAAACAGCTAATGATGCCCAATGATTGCCACATCCAATTTTTGCATGATTCTGGCCCATCCAGGAGTCACCCTGTCCAGCTCTAACAGTTCTGGAAACACACAGAATTCCCCCAAACAAACAAACAAAACAGTACAGTTATTTACCCTAGAGCAACTGTGGTTCTTTGAGATGTTGTAGTCAGGGTGGATCCCACCATAGGTAAGCATGCACATTGCTTGCGTAACACAAGATTCTTTTTGAACAGTGTCCGTCAGGACGTACATGCACCCTGAGCCTCTTTGTGTTCACACAGGAGGGCATGAAGGTTGGGATGGCCCTGGCCTTCCCTCAGTTCCCTTGCCTGTGTAACTGAGGACTTTGAAAAGCGTGGAAGGAGGATGGATCATAGGACCCACACTGACGACAACATCTCAAACAGCTACAGTTACTGTATGGTAAAGAACCACACTTTCTTCTTCGAGTTGGTGTCAGTGTAGATCCCACTGGCGGTGACTGGCAAGTGGTATTCTCCTCTGGCTGGTGGGTGTTGTATCATGATCAGTGGAACTCAGAGTTACAGGGCCCATGTTCTCTGGAAGGACTGTTATTGACGGGGCACCAGGAAATGCAGGGAGTTAGGCTGGAAGCAACACAGCCACAAGGAGAGCAGAGAACAGGGTCTAATAACGTTCCACTTGTTCAGATCGATCTGCACTTGGCTTCACTCTTGGCAAATGAAACATCGGGGCAGTGCCCGCGCTGTGAGTTCTCTGCAGTGCAGCGGTTTGCAGCATGAGCCATGGCACGTGGTCTGAAGCCCTCCAGAGACCTGGTGTTTCCAGGTACAAACCCAGCCCAGACGTGGATCCGGTGGAAGGAAGAGTTTGAGCCATACAAAGACCTGGCCACGCAGGAGGATGACAACAGCAGGAAAGTAAAACTATTATTTTGCCGTATTGGGGAATGAGGCAGAGAGATCTGCTCATTCAGAAGCTCAGCACTGCCTCAAGTCTCACAGCAGACTAGGTGCTGTTGGGAACCCATTTCTCCTCAAAGCAGAACAAAACTGTAGAGCAACACAGGCTGTTAACTAGTGACCAATCTCAAGGGGAGGGGAGGTTCCCTATACTACTGCTTTACCGCACACTGCCTGCCATATGATTTTGGGGACTGCACAGACTCAGTAATTCGGGACTCAGCACTTGAAATAACCACTTGTAGAAGCAGCTGCTCCAGGAAGGCGATCTCACATTACAGAGATGCTTAGACACGGGGCATGCAGCGAAAGCCTCAAGAAAAAGGATGAAAGTCCTAGGAGGCACAGCGCCACCAGAAATACGTGCAGTGAGACAACTGCAAGAGAGCAGTTGCTCACGGTTCTATACCCGTAGAGATATGCGCTGACTGTGAGAGGCAGCACGAGCGGCTAATAGAGAAGTGCCCCACCCTAGCACAGCATTGCAAGATGTGCTGTTTTGGGGATCACCCAGAATAGTAAGGGTTCTGTCACTGCCTGTCTTGCAACTTTGGGTGCCTCCAAACTATGGCTCAGAGCCCTGACACCAGTAGCCAGCCCACAAGCATAAAGGTCTCACCCTGTCTTCCACCAGCCTCGTTACTTGCTTCTCACAAGGTAATCCTAATAGCTCTTCTGGTCCTGAGTCTCCCCCAAAATCCTCTACCCCACGTTCTTAACTACCAGACACTTGGATTTTTCCCATCTGGTTCATCACCTCTGAAGATGTGAAACCTGCTCCCCCATCCCACCTCCAGTTATCAGTTCGCTTTGGTACACACACTCCACACAGTTTATTTTCCGGAGACCTGCTTAGGGTAAAAATAAAACAACATTTAAAATAATAGAAAAATCATCGATTCAAAAATGAAATAGTAAGGAAAAGCAAATGCATACAGGTTACACAGAAAATTAACATAACGATGTAACTTCAGGCTTTACATGTCTACATTAGATAAATTCCCTTGTCCACTACAAGTTCCCTTTTGCCTTTGAGCAGTTTCCTGGCATGTCTCCTAGTTCAAGAGGGGATCCAACGTTCACAGATAGCCCCCCCCCCCCCCTCAGAACTGTCCCTCAGTTCTGGTGAAGACTTCAGTTTCAAGACTCCTTTTGGAAAGGTTTTTTTTTTCCTAATGTCCCCACTTCCAGGCATGATGACTCATGGTTATTTAGGGTGAGGAAATTCTAGTAGGAATGTCTCAAATTGTTTTTCCCTTAAGCCTAATGGCCCATCATTTGTCTTTCCCTGGGTTGTATAATGCTAGATGCTTGGAACTAGTCTTGTCTGGTTGGAGAGGCAGGCCCTCCCTGCCTGGCTGACCAGCGCTTTACTGTGAGGTGGCAGTAAAGTTTTCTGAACCCAGTTTTCTATAAATTCATAACCACAGTCTGCAGACGTATCTCATAATGACCATAAAGTTCAGGATGTTACAAACGTTCATAGAAACTTTACTCAACATATATTTATACACAATAACATTGTATACGACCAGTTGATTCAATTGCTTAATCTCTGTGGTTCAGTGCCCCGTTCTTCATTTGGTGTGTCTGAACCCTGATTGTCACACAAGGCATGTGGCAAGTTGAACCATGTTAGCAGTGTGTGCAAAAGCAGAGGAAGATCTCAGAAAGATTCAGGGCAGGAAAGCAACAATGAACAATTCCAACTTCCATGCATGCAAGATTGTTACTAGGGAAATAACCTGTGCAATTTCAGCTGGATAGTGGCCTCCTTCAAAGGGATCCCTCAGGTTGACTTGGACTAGAGTGCACCCTTTAGAAAGAGCAGGCAGAATCTAATAATGTACAGTGAGAGCATAATGGAGCCTATAGGAAAATGTGACCTCCTAGTAACTATCCTGCAAATAACAGGTGGAATCATTGATGGACCTATTCTGCATGAACTTGTCTAGTTCTTTTTTGGACCCTGTTATAGTCATGGCCTTCACAACATCCTCTAGCAAAGAGTTCCCAGGTTGACTGTGTGTTGTGTGAAGAAATACATTCTTTTGTTTGTTTTGAACCTGTTGCCTATTAATTTCATTTGGTGATCCCTAGTTCTTGTGTTATGAGAAGGAGTAAATAACATTTCCTTATTTACTTTCTCCACACCAGTCATGATTTTATAGACCTCTGTCATACCTGCTACCCCCTTAGTTATCTCTTTTCCAATCTGAAAAGTCCCAGTCCTCTTAATCTCTCCTCAAATGTTAGTTATTCCATGCCCCTAATAATTTTGTTGCCCTTTTATGTACCTTTTCCAATTCCAATATATCTTTTTTGATAAGGGGGGGGGGGACCAGATCTGCACGCAGTATTCACAATGTGGGTGTACCAGGGATTTAAATAAAGGCAATATGATATTTTCTTTCTTGTTATCTATCCTTTTCCCAATGATTCCTAACATTCTGTTTGCTTTTTTGACTGCTGCTGCACATTGAGTGGATGTTTTCAGAGAACTATCCACAATGACTCCAAGATCTCTTTCTTGAGTGGGAACAGCTAATTTAGAACCAATCATTTTGTATGTATAGTTGGGATTATGTTTTCCAATGTGCATTACTTTGCATTTATCAACATTGAATTTCATCTGCCATTTTGTTGCCCAGTCACTCAGTTTTGTGAGATTCCTGTGTAAACTCTTTGCAGTCAGCTTTGGACCTTACTATCTTGAGTAGTTTTGTATCATCTCCAAATTTTGCCACCTCACTGTTTACCCCTTTTTACAGATCATTTATGACTATGTTGAACAATTCTGGTCCCAGTACAGACACCACTATTTATGTGTCTCCATTCTGAAAACTGACAATTTATTCCTATCCTTTGTTTCCTATCTTTTAACCAGTTACTGATCCATGAGAGGACCTTCCTTCTTATCCCATGACTGCTTGCTCTGCTTAAGAGCCTTTGGTGAGAGACCTTGTCAAAGGCTTTCTGAAAATCTAAATATAGTGTGTCCATTAGATCAACCTTGTCCACATGCTTGTTGGTCCCTCAAAGAATTTTAGTAGGTTGGTGAGGCATGATTTCCCTTTACAAAACCCATGCTGACTCTTCCCCAACAAAGCATGTTCATCTATGTGTCTGATATCTCTGTTCTTTATTGTAGTTTCAACCAATTTGCCTGGTACTGAAGTTAGGCTCACGGGCCTGTAATTGCCGGGATCGCCTCTGGAGACTTTTTAAAAATTGGAGTTATATTAGCTATCCTCCAGTCATCTGGTACAGAAGCTGGTTTAAATGATAGGTTATAATACCACAATATGACAGCATCTGCCTTTGCTGCCATGTCAAGTGCACCATGTTTAATGAAGGTCAGAGGGTTATACTCCATGAGGCTGCCTTACAGCTATGTGAGATCAGCAACAAGGTTGCCTTCACTCTGGTGGCGTGCACTTTGAAATTCAGAGGTAGATGCTCGCCGGCCAGCCGATGACTGGTGGAAATTCACTGTGCACTCCACTTGGAGAGTCTCTTTAAGGAAATAGGCTGGCCTATTGATACACCTGATATGGCCACAAAGACCAGGGCTAAGAGTCAGAAGGGCTAGTCTGTCTAGGTAGTAGAATAGAGCTCTGAAAACAACTAAAGTGTGAAGTTTTGTTTTTGCCTGGAGAAGCGAGAGGTTTTGGAAAGAAGCCCAGCATGGTGACTGACTGATTCATGTGGAATTCTGAGACTAACTTGGGAATGAACTTCAGGTGTGATCTCCAGTGCAGACATGTAAGGCTAAACACACTGACTTTAGATAAATGGAAATGCGTGTAGAGCTGGTTCAACTACGCATTGGAAACAATTTGTTTAACAAAGTCAGCCCTTTTTTTCCATTCCAGCATTCCCATCACAATTTTTCCAAATGTCTTCATGATTCAGAATGTCTTGATGAATAGTTTTTACAAACCTATTGACGTTATCTACTGTTTGCAAGCTACTTATAGAAAGCATACTCCATAGTAGAACATGCAATTTGATTTTTGCAATGGTCATTTAAGTCACATGGTGTTGTTTCTGTTTTCTGATTGGCTGACCTCTCCAGGGGGGCAGGCAGAATTGGAGGAATGGGGAGGGGCTACATCTAAGGCTGTGGAAGTTACTCTAGCCTTCCTGTGCATCTTTTCCATAACCAGATTGCTTGGACTGGGCACTGTGCTCTGGATTGGGCCCCAAGGACTAAATCTTTTTTAAATGAATGCAAGTTTTGCTATTGACTTTGGTAGGAAAAGGATTTAGTCCTAATGGCTGGTGATACTGTGCTACTTCCTACAGACTGGGGGCAGAATGATCAGTGGTATTTACCACAATTCCTGCACATTTCTCTTTGTTCTGCATTTAGGGAGAACTTCAACCCTTTGTAGCCATCACAAGTCTTATGGAAGCCAAGGGGTCAAGTTAGATGTCAGAGGTTCAGAGGCCTTGTGTTGGCCTTCTGTCTGGGCCTCTTTATGAGATATCTCCCCAAGGGCACACTAAACTGGACACAGTCCCTGTAATTACCTGTGGCACTGTCTATAGCGTTTCATTTTTCCCGCCCACTGCTCTTATTTATAGACAAACAACTTAATACCTAAGGAAACTAAACAATTGTTATGGGGCAGGACTGGTAAATTAACCCTAAAATGTTGCCCAGTGTTGGAGGTAAAACAAAGAAAATCCCAGCTGACTGAAACTCTAAAAATCTATCCATCCTAGACAGATAAAGAAAAAGGGAATACCAAAACAGATTTATCCATGCCTTTGGCCAAAGATTTCCATATACAGTGTGTGTCTGGAAACAGTGACAACCCTAAGTAAAGGAATGAGTCACTTCCTTAAATTCCAGACAAGTCATATGAAGTAACAGGAGCTCCTCCTATATGAGTTCAGCTTGAAGCTGGAGAAAGGGAACCAATTAGGAACCCAACAAGAATTTATGACATACAGTTTTATTGGAAAAGAATATTGGGTTTGGAAATCAGATACAATACCTGCTCCTCTTGTTGCTCCTACGGATGAGACTAGGTATTATGCCTAACCAAGTCGCCACTATCACTGCCTTATAACCCTCCAGAGTCTGTTGGATATTTTATTCAGGATGCTCATAAGTAAGGTTTAAAAAGTATTGCTGACCGTGTCGCAAACCCATAGAATGATTGGCCACACCCTCCCTTTCCAAATAAAGGATGCCACTCTATAAAAACAAAGGCCCGCGGCGTTACTGATCAGTTTTCCCAAGAGAATGTCTTCAAATTTCAAAATTGACTTTGGCCTTGTTGATGAGACCATCCCAAACTAATGCTGATGAAACAGTAATACCTCACCAGCATTTAGTCCATGTGTAACCTAGTGAATTTTACAAAGTTGCATTCATGTTGGAAACCCTCATCCTAACCCATACACATAATAACCTGCCTGGGGGTTAGAGAATGTGTATCTGCCATGTTTGGGTCAGGAAGCATACCCACATTTATGCAGGCCCTAGCTGCAGTAGGTCCTGCCCCAGAAAGGTCCGTGGAATGGTCTCTCCATGGATTCGCAGGCAGAAACAGATGTTAACATCTGATTTCCCCCTCTGCAGACAGGGTTTTTCATCCTGAACCAAGCACTCTGGAAGTCAGAATTTAGCCCTTAGTAAACTCAGTAGGTGGAATTATGGGTAAAATACACTATAATTCAAGTAAATGAAGCTGGCTAGAGCTAGTTTTTCCTCTACGCCCAAACAGAGGGATCAAAGAGCAGCATCTCTCTAGCTCTTCTGGCACTTACATGCACAAATTACTTTATGATAAAATATGTCACTAAAATAGGAGCTATTTAGTGGGGCCATAGCATGACCTAGAGTCAGTAGACCTGGGTTCTAGGCCCAGATCTTCCCGTTGACCTGCTGTGTAACCTCTGCTAAGCCACTTCACCTCTTGCTGGCTGTTTCCCACCCTGGGCCCATCTTGTCTATTTAGATTGTAAGCATGTCTCGTGTTTGTATAATATACAGTATATGGTATTTTCCCAAGTGCCACCATCAATACTTACAATTTTAATGGGCAAAATTGAATCCTCTATGAGGTACAGGATCCCAAGAACCATGTTTCAGATGGTGAAGAGCAGCAAGAGCATGAAAATACTGGAGATGACTATTGTCCACCATCTTCTTCCATGTACATTGGTTTACACCAACTGCAAAGTGATTCGATCCCCATAGTGATTTGATAGCATTTTGCATATGGTGGCAAATCAGACCCACTCTTCTAAGGCGAGGCAGTGGTTTTTCTTGTTCTGCCCGTTATTTCATTTCATGAGAAAAAACTTCCCATGCCTTGCGCAAACTGAAGTCTAGGTTTCTGCTCTTACAAAGATCCTCTAGCAAGAGATAAACAGTGGGGTTGTCAGCGGGATATTAAACTGCTGGGTCTGGTTCCAGAACCCCTCTTCCCACCCGCCCCATTTAGGAAACCCTGGATGCTTATTCCAAATCATCACACCATATTATTTAACAATGTTTGGCAAGTTTTATTTATTAAATATTTTCCAACAAAAGCCTGTAAGGCAACAGAAGAGTAAAGCGTAAAATACATTTGACTTAATTGGCAGCAACAGACTGCATGCGTCAGAAGAAATTAACCTCCAATAAAGCAGGACGTGCAGGAAACACAATGTCCTCTTTTGATATGGTATTTCAAAGCTACCATTTCCTGGAACAGAGGCAGATACACAGGTTGGCTGAGACTGGGAAAGGCTATCAGATTTATGTGCATGCAGTAATTCTCCAAAGCTCTCACACACATACACTTCTAGGAGTCTAACGAGAAAATTGAACATTCTGTCACTGCATCAGGTTCTGCACAATGTATTTTGTAATGATTTTCTCAGCATCTGAATCTAAGTCAGATGGAACAAAGTTGGGGTTTCCCCCTCCTCCTCTTTCTCTGCTTCAACCACAACATCCTTGCTCCATCTGTGCTCTGAATCTCAATGCCATTAAACCTGATGATCCCAGTGACAGGACTGTCACAAAGGCATTCTCCTGGACCAATATAACCCCCACCCAAGCACTTATGGGTGGGATTTTCAAATGCACCTAAGGGAGACAGGAGCAAAGTCTCCTTGAAAGTGAGACTTTCAAAAATCCCACCCTAGGGGAATGAATACCAATGTTTGAAAACTATTGAGAGGTAGTTTAGCAGAGAAAGGATTTCATTGCATGCTATTTTTGAGGCAATGAAGGATGGGGGTAGTGGCAGCATCTGGCGGCAATAAACGAAGGAAATAAAAAAATCTTATCCTGGTTTTCAGACTCATTTCCACTATGCTGCGTATACTACACAGTCTCATTTTTCATGGTTAAAAAAATTAAGAAAATTGCAAACCAAGACAGAATATCCTGTTGTGAACGCCATAATAAAAATGAGCTCTTAGATAGCACCTTTGATACAAGGATCTCTCAACCCTTTACCAATGTTAATTGACGCTCCTGCAGAGTCAGCAAGCATTACGAATGGTAAACTGAGGCAAACAGAAAGACTAGAGCTCCGTGGAAGTCATTGGGAACAGAAATGGGCCAAATCACTCACTGAGGTGGCCGTTTGGAAGACTGAACCTGTGTCTTGATGTATCAGTTTGTTTTCATTTGAAATAAAAATGTGTACGAATAAAATTATAAAGATGAGAAGACGGCAACTCAAGCGGACCCCATATCACCAAACACGTGGAGGGTGGATCCTCAACTGATATAAGTTGTCCTAGCTCCCATGGGGAAGATGCTCAACTGGGGTAAATTGTGATAGCTCTGTTGATTTCAATGGAGTTATGACAGTTCACATCAGCAGAGGATGCGCCCGTTGTAGGCTCTGTCTGTTAAGGAGGGTTCGGCACAACTGCAATCTTTGTTACCATGCCTATGTCATCATCACATGCTGATCATTGACCAGGATTCTGGGACACCGGTAAGTGTCAATACTTCAACTTGGAAAGATTAATTACTTTAAAAGAAATATAAATAAGCAGTTTAAAGAGAGATGGTTGTAGACTAATGATAATTAACTGCTCTACATTAAGGCTGGGGCTGTTTAATGAGAATAAATAATGGGTGATGTGTCAGCTTGGAAAGCAAGTGATAAAATCCTCCTAAGCGAGCAAGCTGCCTCCTCCTCTCCCTGATGCAACCCTCATTTTTTATGCTCTCTCCATGACCTACATCTTCATACCCTTCAGTCTCTCTCCCTCCCTCCGCCAAATGTCCTTTCGTGTCTCTGAGCTCATTTCTACCAGTGCTTCCTCTTCAAATGTGCTTTTTTCACTGCCTTCTTGAAAACAGAGTGCTTTTCTTTGTGCCACTCTGCCAGATCATCATCACTGGCTTCCTTCAGAGCTCACTTTTAATCCCTTTTCAAATTGCGTTCCTGCCATGGTCACAAAATACCCCCCTCAAATGTTCTGTCTCACCTGCCTTTACCTTGTCAGCAGTTTGGGGTTTGTTCATCATTTGTCTGCTTGAAATAGGTATAGTTTTGGTACACAAAGATCATAACAGGGAAAGGGAGAAGTGTAAAAGACATTTGAATACACAAATAACAGTACAGAAAGCTCGATTAAAAAGACATTGGGTGAAATCTTGGTCCCAGTGAAATCCGTGGCAAATCTCTCATTGTCTTCAATGGAGTAAGGATTTCAACCATTATGTATAGCTAAGCTTTAAAAGCCAGATTGGAATCGTCCATCACATGGATGCATGTGGGGGCACACCAGAAGTCTCCTCCCTCACCCACCACAAAATGCTTGCATAGGTAACCCCAAAGGCCAGTCAAAACGGTGGAGCAGGGATTTCTCATCCTGTGTAGAGCAAATCACCTGTAAAGGGCCAGAAAGGCATCAGGGCCATGCCACCATGCAATGGTCCACAGACCAAGGCCAGCACAATAAAGGACAAATCCATGCCGGCCAAGTGGCTGCTACAGAATTCACCTACCTTCTGAGCACCAAACAACCGAGGGAGTTGTGTTTCCTGGGGCACAAATGGTATCAGAGTGTTGATGCGGTTCCACGCTTCCCACCACATTGGGCTTTGTGCCATTTGCACAATCGAGCCCTCACAATTTGTAAGACTCACAATAGGTTCCAGAACAATGAACAAATGTCCTCAACACCTAATGTACCTTTCATTCCCTAAGAACCTGCCTCCATACTTGCTTGTTAGAACCCTGCCACTCCCCAGTTGCCCAATTCTGATCTCATTTTAGTAGTCCCATTGACTTTACTGGAGTAATGTGGTTTCGAAACATATTATCTGTTATCGTCTGTCTTCTAGCAAAACTCTATATTCTTAAAATAGTAGGCTGTCTCTTACTGGCCTCAAAGTGACAACAATACTTTGTACTTCTATAGCATAAGTCATCGGAGGGTCTCAAAACATTTTTCAAATGTGAGCAACATTATCCTTGTTTGACAAATGGGGGGAACAAAGCACAGAAAAATTAAGGGGCAGCTCTTCAATGGTTGCAACTGGTATTGAAATCAATGGAGGTTGCACAAGCTAAGGATTCGGTTCTAAACGACAGAGTAGCTCAGTAGTACAAGAGAGCCCAAAGTCCTGGGGTGTAATCCGGTCTCCATGGACGTCAATGTCAAAACTCCATGCAATCATTGTGGGGAACATTGCCTAGTGGTCAGGATTAGGCCCTATGGGAGTGTGGTAGGGGAGCCCAGGCCCTTGCACTCCACTGGGCTTGGGACCAGGGCCTTCTGTGGCCTACCAAAGGGTCTGACACAAAGGAGAACCTTAAGACTGCCCTCCTTGGGCCACTTCCTACAACTTCTCCAGTGTCCAAAGTTCACAGTCTGCAACCAAAAAATGTAGAGGGGCTCAGTTCACCACTTGACACATCTTCGCAGGCAGTTATGGCATGGTGGAACTCTCCCTTTTGGGGTGGCAGTTGTTTCCTCTCATGCCAGGTCAGGTCAGTTCCAAGTGTCTCTCCTTCTGGGATAGTCCATAAACAAAACAAAGGAAATTAACACAAACAAACTGAGTCAGTATTTGAGAGGGGGAAATGCCTCCCTCTCATGGTGTATCAGAAGCAGGTCCCCCTTCCCTCTGGGAGGGACCTTCAGGCAGTTGTTGATAGGAGAGATCCTGCTTTCCCTCAGGAGCTGCAAGGTAAATATCCTTTCTCTTCCCTGGTCTGCCCACAAATGAGCTACTCTGTCCCCTTTTAACTCCTCCTCCAGTCTGTGAATCTCTTACAGGTGTGTGTGTGGGGGGGGGGGGGGCGGGAACAGTGGGGAAGGGCTGGCTGAGCCCAGAGCATCTCCTTAACCCTTTGTTGCGCAGTGTGGGGTTTGTATACCCTCTCACACTCCCACAGATTTCAGCAGGGCCAGCTTTCACCCTTAGTCTGTTGACTACTCTAGTCTAATGGAGGAATTTGTAGAGCACCCAACTCTGTAATAGCTAAAGATGGTTGGGAAATGGTTCCCCTCTCCATCAAATATTTTAGAGAATTTAAAAATATTGACCATCGCGAATGGGGACAAAATCATTAATCTAAAAAAAAATTGTGAATTAAAAAACTGGGGAGAAGAATCAGGTCAGGTCAAGCAAAATGTTTCATTTAGATTTCAACGTTTTCTTTCTTTCTTTCAGTACAATTAGCTTAAATTTAAAAAAACAGTCATTTTGAACTGGAAAATTGGAATTTTTCAGATTGAAAATGTTTAAATTTTTTAGACACTTTCAAATTGGGAGATTTGTCAAAACCAACCTTGTTCCCTGTTTTCGAAATGGTTTCAGTTTTGAATTGGCATGTTTTAAGAAAAAATTATTAATCAAAAAATTCCCGTCCAACCTTAGTGTTTCTAAGCATCACTAATATATTAATGCTTTCTATTACAAGCCTAAAAAATCAACCTCTAACATCTCGTGTTGTTTTGTCATACCAGTTATTCTCACAGCTCACGTAAAAAAAAGACCTAGAGGTCATTTAGTACATCACTACCAAATCTTACAGTCACGCGGATTCTCAGTTCTCCCCAAAGGCGTATAATGGGTTTTATTTTCATGCCATGGTTTCTATACACCTCTACCCCTATATAACGTGACCAGATATAACACGAATTTGGATAGAACGCGGTAAAGCAGCGCTCCGGGGGGGGGGGGGGGGCCTGTGCACTCCGGTGGATCAAAGCAAGTTCAATATAACATGGTTTCACCTATAACGTAGTAAGATTTTTTTGGCTCCCGAGGACAGTGTTCTATCGGGGAAGAGGTGTACTTCCTTGTAAATAGTAGTTCCTGGCTTAAATTTTAGCTCCGTGTTGATGTAGTCCTCAAATTGTACATATAGGGCCAAACATATATGTTTTTAACATGTAGCTGTTCTCTAAAAATGATAATCACTGCGATATCTTGGTACTCTGAGGGGTCTTGTCCTTGTTTCCACTAAGGTCAATAGGTGTCTTGCCATTGATTCAATGACAGTGGGATTGGCCCTACATTGTGTGCATGTTTGCTTGCAGACATCAAAAAAAGACAGGGTCATGAGCCTCTAGTCACGCTGCTTGTAGAACTTCCATTGACTCTTGAGTGCAACTTGTGGGGGTAGTGGAGGAATTGGAACCTCATTTGTGCAGATGAGTCCAGCGCCACTCTCTCCCCTTGGAAAACCCACAGGCACTTGCTTTGGGAGAAGGAATCTCTGTGGGGAACCCAAAGTGAAACTCTCAACACATTAGCCTATCGGGGGGATTGGATTTGCTCTCCATGCAAAAGGCTGTGCAGCCACCCACAAAGCTGGTGGAGCCCTGATGATGAGCAGATATGATGTGGAAACCGTGGGAGGCCAGGGACATTCATACTGGCCAACAGGTGACTTTCCACACCTCACTGGCAGTGCATCTTAATGGGATACATGCTGCTAGGAGTTCAACCTGGTCATTGGGAGCCCCGCGGACAGAAAGTGAGGCTCGAAGACCGTATTATTTTTATCTCCAGAGCTCCATGGGGCAGGAATGGGAAGAGATGCATCCTCCTGTCACCACCGCTATGCTACCCACTTCTCCCCCCCCGATGTGAGTCCCGCTCTTCCTTCAGCAAAGGTCATGGGCCACCAGGAGAGGACTCGATGATTTCTAGAGCAAGGGATACCATGATGTGAAGGTAGCTGATCCATGTTTCCATGCGGTAGGTTTGCAGAGATTCCTGCCCATGCATTTTTCTAGGGGGCACAATCTGGGTCACTGGGTGTTGGGCCCCAGTAGTCACAGGTCTAGCTTTCCAGACACAAATTCTGAAGGCGCTTTGGAAAATGAGGCCCATAACATGTGACATTTTTCTTTCTTTCTCTCTCTCTCTTTTTTTTTTTTTACACTTTTAAGGACGTTCTGGAAAAAAAAGAGAACTGAAGCATGTTTTTCTCCATTACCATAAAGAGGGCTTGTGAGTGCATGGTATTGGTATCCAAAAGCTATTAAACTCCTCAGTGATGTGAAACAGATGGAAAATAAGACAAAAGAATTCACAACTCATGTTAGACTGAATTGAATTCCTTTAATTTCACACAATGAATAACATATGAATAGGATTAACTTTTTTTTTCTTTTCTTTTCTTTTTTTTTTCTTTTTTTTTTCTTTTTTTTTTTTTAGTTAAGTGCTCTACACTGTGCTAACCAGACTTGGTAGCCAAAAGACTGAGCTTTGTTTTAGAAAAAAATGTTTAAAAACCAACATCTAAGATCATGAAGGAGCATGACATTAAAGCATGCCAGATGTATCTAAGCCTCAAATAACACCAAGTCCATATCCATTTTTAAATGTACAAAAATGCTTCATGAATAAAAACTGTTACAAAAAGAACATTTCAAACAATGTACAAGGTTTTTTTCTCTTGCCTCTATATTCAATAAAATACAAATACATTTTTTTGCTCTAAAATATGTTTACATACAATCAAAGTAGAACATGCAAATTACACTTTAAAAAAGGCTTTTAAAAACCACTTATGAATACAAACTAAAAATTAGCCAGCACGACTTATAGAACAATCTTGTGCCCCATTCGTTTGAATTTTTTTTAAATTTTTTGAAATACAGTATATACATATTTAACACTTCATGTGCATTTATTATTTAAGAAATAGCTTAAAGAAAAAGAAAAAAGTAAAACAAACCAACATGGGATTGAACTGCTTTCCCCATGTTGTCCAATTGGCAGCTTTTTTATGGTTTTACAATTTTGTTCTTTTTTTTTTTTTCCTTTTTTAGTGTTTTATACAACCTAGAGAGGCGTCTTTAGGTTTAGGTTTCTCTTGTTTAAATGTGCTTCTAATTGTCTCAGAACTGCTGCACCTCATATTTTGGATGATGCTAGAAGGAAGAAGTATCACAAAGGCATGATCGGGGTCACCCCAATTCAGAAAAGCATCTCTTTAAGGAGGACAGTGCTTAAACACATGCGTAAGTGATTTCCTGAGTTGGGGGCTGTGAAAAGAAGAGTTCGAGAGATCCTTGTGTATAGAATAATAATCGTTATTATATATTTGTATTACCGTAGCACCTGCGACCCCTCTGTCATGGACCAGGGCCCCATTGTGCCCAGCTTAGTATAACCAATACAAACACAATGAATAGTCCAAAACACTGTTGGAAAATGGAGAATTATGGGCCATGCTGTAGAACCCTAGTATTTATTATTATTAGTGTTGCTGTTGTTTATTTCTACAGTGCCCAAAAGCATGCAAGGTGCTTCACGCAACATTTAGTATTGGAAGGGCTCAAGAAACTGCTTCCCCTCCCTGCTCCCAACTGTCCCCTTTCCTTGCTGTATATAGTCAGTCCTTGGAAATATGTTCTGAGAATTTAGGCAGTTCCTCAGTAAATCTTAATAGTGGTAGGGAGAAAAAAAATCAAAAAGCTCATTACTGGAATAATGTTGGGTAATAAACTTCAGGAGTGGGATTTTAGCCTTAAGCCCTAAAACTAAATCCTTTATGACCTGCATGTAGTACATCACCTTATAATATTATTCTGTCAGCAACTTGCCTATCATCTTTATAGACTATGCAACATGCAGAACACAAATTCTGAGTGCCACCTAGCAACATTTTCCGCCTGCTTTCATACAAATGAGCATGCTAATCATCCGCCAGCCAATACTGGCGGCGCGGTGCTGTTCTTTGGACAAACAGCCCATGCTGGATCAGAGCATCCTTGCTTTCTACCATGTTCCATTGCAAGCTCTTGCGATGAAGAAACAAATCTTCAGTCGTGCTGGTTAAAGCCCACTTGACCTAGATAATGTGTCACTGTAAACTCTTTGGAAGCTACTGTTTGGATACCTACTGTTGATTCCTAGTTGTGCCCTTATACCAATGTGGAACCCTGCAGGGAAGAGAAGCAGGGGAGGTAGTGGTGGCGGAGTGTAGGTGATCTTACGCATTCTGCCTGTGGGCAGCAGACTGTATATTTCCTTCAGTTGTTAGCAAGAGTGTGATGGGGCAGGGTTCCGGCCACCCCCGCAGATCACTAGTTCTGCCCTCTTGGGGACATGAAGCACTGAGTTGGCTCCATAGTCTAGTGCTCAGGGAGAACTAGCTCTGCATTATGCCTGGATGCTGTGTGGGAGGTGTCTATGTGTATGGGGGGCAGCTCCCCAGTGCACCTCTGTAGGGACAGCCAAACTTCAGGACTCAAATTCAGCCGTTGGAGATACACGGACAGCTCTGATGATCTTCAATGGGATCCACATGTGGCATCCAAGGATGAAATTTGGCCCTTTGAGACCTTTTCTCCACTTGCTAAGCATGCAACCCTCTGTTATGCTAATGGGGAAACAGAACACTTGAGTATGAATCTAGGATCCGTCAATGCTGGGATTAGTTTCCATTTACAGTCTACCTGGAAAACAAGAATACACTTTTCTTGTGCATTTAAAGAGACACTGTCAACGTCTGAGGCCAAAGGGAGAGAAAAAAATAATTCCTTTAAAAATTAAATACCAATACAGTTGCTTATGGGGGGGATTTAAACATTTCTCTGCAGTACCAAGACTTCAACCAGCAACACTGCACTAGTTCATGAGGACCAGAAAGCAAAACTGATGGTAACAGAATGAGAAACTGACCAGGCTACTCCTAAACTGTGTGAATTGCAAAGGAAATAATAATAATAATTAAAAAAAAACAAAACACAAAAAACCCACAAAAAGCAAATTGGTAGAATAAATGGTGCAAAAACAAATTAGGAACAGAATCCTATGGTCCCTCTCACTGGTTTTAATGAGACTTTTAACTGAGTTAAGACCACAACATTTGTCCCTAGATTTTTTTAAAAATGCATTCAGTTTGAATAACCTAAGGTGCTATAACAGAAGAAAAAAATCAATCTTTAAAAAGAATGAGATTTACCGTGTCCCTTTAACACCATAGTCTTGATATGATTCTGTACATATAGAACAGAAAAGAAACACTGCCTTTTTTTGGAGAACTAATATCTTTATTTATTTATTTAGTGTCATGCTATTTGAAATTTCCTTGGCAATAAGCCACATCAAAGATTTCTCAAACTAGGGAATCGTTTAATAATTCCACTTTCCACTCCCTAGCTGGAATTTTCCTCACTTCCTCGACTAACATTAATCTTGCCATGCCAGGTGTTCAGAATCTTGGAGGAATTAAAAATAAAATAAAATAAAATAAAGTTGAAAGTTCCTGTTTTAAAATTTCAACAACTGACTTTTAAAAAGTTTTATGACTGCAACGGAATAGCTTTCATCCTCAGTCTTAGTTTTGCTTAATGTTTTTAACTGGGCTGTGGACATTGAGATCAGATATTTTATCCAAACTAAAATCAATGGCTAAAGTACAACTCGAAGGAGAAATTTACAATTTAAACTGACCATTTAAAGAGACGATTTGTCACACACAGTTTGCATCCATGCAGACTGATAGCTTTGTAATTACATTATGTACAAAAAAACTTTTTAGTTTATTAAGGCAACCACAACTTGGAGAACTTGTCCAAAGTGGCATTAATACAATTGCAGTGGTGCTACCCTTTGAACATTATTTTTATTTTTCAGATAAGAACACTTATTCCTTTTTTGTTTTACGAAGTAATTGCCAAGAAATAACCTACTTCTTCATATGGTTTTATTTTCTGTAATTTTTAAACAACCTACTTTAGCTATTTTCTTTTTAAACAACATACCAAGGCATTGCTACACAGTTTTGATCCAATCCCGCAAACATTCTGCACCTGGGATTCCTGCTGATTTTAATGGGAGTTCCTGGAGATGAGAATGAGCAGGATTGGGCCCTCCTCCGCCCCATCATTTTTGGTGATTTTATCCATATTGTACAATATTTTCTATTCCCTGGAAGTTTCTTGCTGTTCTTTACTGCTATATACTGAGCATGAAAACAACTTGGTGACTGGTGACCCCTTTGTTAACATGCCACTGGGAATTACAAGTTGCTTAACAGAAAGGTGCTACCATTACTGAATATCCATGTACACCTTATTTTAAAACGTGATGCTATTCCATCATTCCTCAGGATAGCACTCGGAATGAGCGTGTGTGTGCATGTAAGGCTGTATTTGTGTATTGCCTATATTGCAGCTAGTCCTTGTAAGTAGGCAAATAACTGAGAAAAAAAAGTATAGCTAGAGTAAGATTCAGGCCCTTTGAGATTATGATGTCCCCAAAGCCCAGCAGGTTTATAAAACTGAAAAAAAAATTAAATGAATTCAAACAGATCATAACAGAGATCACAGTTGAGGAATTTACATTATTATTTTTTTTACAGTGAGTTCTACTATGGTATAGCTATTCGTAGTTGTGCCTGACCCACCAAATAAAATCAAAGTCGAGTATGCAGCTCTAATGATGTTCAGTTGAGTACTGAGAAGACAGCCTTCCGCTTGCAAGATATGAGAACAGCAATGCTGAGATGCTGATTTGTTTTGGACACTCTGCAAAGTGGATGGTCTCATTAACCTTGAAATTCCCCCACCCTCACTCTGCTCCTTTCCCCCTTTTCCTACGGGCTAGTGCCAAAGATGACAATGATGATGATGATTATTATTGGTCCATCCTATCTGAACGGTTATGGCTGCCATGCTACTGAGAAGGAGAGTGACTCTGATGCTGCTTCAGGCGTCAAGCAGAACCTACACCCCTTACACACGTCAGTGTGTCGGTCATGAAGTGCTCAGCACCCAATACTGGCGGTCCATTGGATGTGTCTGTACTAGGGAAGAATTTCACTTTCACTTCCTCTTGCTTTCCGGTGCCTTTTCACTTTCACTTCCTCTTCCTCCTCCTGATGCTGCTGCAGATGCGGTTTGTTTTTCCTCTTTCCAACTCGTGGTGTCCGGGAAAGGGGTGGAGGTGGAGGAGGAGGCGGCGGGGGAGGAGGGGGAAGCGGTGGTGTCTCTCGAGCCATGTTTATTACAGCCTCAATGGTGGCCATGACTGTATCTTGACTGGCTGCTTGCTCCAGTATTAAAGGGTTCAATGTGGGTCTCTGACCTCGTTTGCTGGGAAGGTCAACGCATTTTTCCAGAACTGGCATTTGGTCTCTGGAGTCTTCGTCAAACGAGAAAGGTTGCTTCCGGGGACGCCCTCTCCTCTTCTTTACGAAGTTATTGCCTGTCTTTGATTGTCTCTGCAGCCGCTTGGCTTTTAGGATTTTGTTCACGTGATCCAAGTTCTTTTTGGTGGACAGGATCTTGGTGTAGTTGCACATCTTGCGCACCTCACACTGGATTGCTTCGATTTCCCGACGCTTGAATCTCTTTTTCAGTGGTGAGCTGGCTGCCGGGAGAAAGGGAGAGAAACATCCATTGTTAACACAAAAATGAATGAAAACTGTCTCGCTCCTCCCACCGTTAGAAAGATGAAAAGCTGGTGTTTTTGAACATGTTTAATAGAGCAGAATAAAATGATTAATAGTAATGGATGATAATAAATAATGACAGAAAGATGGAAACCAGCATAGAAAAAGCAATTAAAAAAAAGAAGACGACAAGATTATTTCTTATAGTGGCTGAATCAGCCATGGAAGAATAATTGTTATAATCTTTATTGCCAGTTTAGATAAAAAACTTTAGGACCCCAACTACACAACAATCCTCAAAGATCTATCCATCTTCGTGTCCTCTCTGGAGCAACCTGTAGTTGCCAACCTGCTTTTCATTTCTTTTGCCTAATGACCTGTGAAACTCCAAAGCAATAAAGACTTCACTACAACATGTTTTACAATGGGCTTGATTTAACCCCACTGCTGTATGGGACTGCCACGAAGGGGCCTGCTCTCTGTCCCTGCTCCGATGCCTTCCCATGGTGTTGGAGGACATGGTAGTGAAGAGATGCCACACTGATTTAATGTACTAGCTATCAACCTTGGTAGGACTGGTCACCAATCTGGCATACATCACATACATCACAATATCTGCACACTTGATGGCTTCACCCTGCCCTTTAATGGTCACTGCAGTATCCAATGCAGTTGAGAAGTGACAGGAATCAGTTGTAATGACTATAAAAGAGACTCGTTATTGAAGCCAGTGAACATAGACTCTGTGGTTCTCTTTAGCTCCCAGACTCACTAGCGTACTTGGGCTCCTTAATATCACCACCCTAAGCACTGACCTGAACTAATCAGTCATAAAATTGATAGCTGTCTACACTACAGTCACACTGGAAAAGTCAGAGTCAACAACAGTTGCCACATTGCAGTAGCAGAGATACTACAGTAAACGCCTACACTTAGAGAGAATATAACTAATCTCCCAGATACCAGAGCAGTAAGGGTGAGTAAATACTGTCTCTTTAATGCGAATCACTGTAGATTTTTTGTAAGTTACATTCTGTAATATATGGTGGATGGGAGAAACTCAAAAACCATTCATAAGTAAGTACAATCAAAGAAGCATCCAAAACACCCCATTAAAACACCTTTTCTCAAAATGCTTCAGCACTAGTTTTCTGGGCAGAAAAAGGAAGCGAATGTGCATATGCAAAATTTATTCATTGCAAAAAAACCCCTAAAACTTACCAAAATTTCTAATATTCGTACTCAGGTGCAAGACTGTCATTCAGTTCCCCTACTATACTTACTTGTCTAGGACAAATTGAGATCCTATATTGAAAGGAATGATGATCCAGTGGTTAGGATTCTAGATTAGCATTCCAGAGACTTGGGCACAAGTCTCTCCTGTGCCAAATACCTTGAACAAGTCACTTTGGGACAAATTTCTAAAGGTTTTAGACAACTGAAGCTGCAGATAGGTGCCTACTAGGATTTTCACAAGCAACTAGGCATCTAACTCCCATTAAAATCAATGAATGCCTAGGTGCTTTTAAAATCCCACTAGGCCCATATCTAATAAAATGGGGCTAAAAGAACTTCCCCACCTAACCTGGGTGTTGTGAAGATATATACATTTAAAAGATTGAGAGGTGCCCAAAGATTACAGGAAATGGGGGCCATGTAAGTACCTATGATGGAAGATATTGTTTTAATATTGAATTTCCATTGGGTTGCACAGAATTTTGCCCTTACCAAATTAAGCATTTAAAAAAAAAACTGGCACTAATAATGCTAATTTCAAAACCAGGGAAATGTGGCTTGTATACTTAAAAATATAGCAATAATAGTGACAACAATCTTAGGGTTAAATTCTGTGTTCACTTGAATGGGATTCTTGGCATCAGTAGGATTGCATGGGTCGCATATAACACCAGAATGTATGTAGTGACACTTTCTGTTTTTTAAAGGCCTGTGCAAACATGAACCGATTAGTCCAAATGACATCTTGGTGAACTAGGTAAGTATTATTAACTCAGTCTTGCACATGGGGAAGTTGAGACCCACAGAGTCTGGTTCTGATCTCTCTTACACTGGTTTTATGGTGACTTATCTCCATTGACTGCAAAGTTGTTAGTGCCTGATCCAAGGTTTATTGTAGTTAATGGAAACATTCCCATTGACTTCCACGGACTTTGGATCAAGCCCTTATTCTTAAAATAAATAAATAAAAATTATAAATAGATTAATGGAGATATCCCATCTCCTAGAACGGACCTTGAAAGGGTCATTGAGTCCAGCCCCCTGCCTTCACTAGCAGGACCAAGTACTGATTTTGCCCCAAATCCCTAACTGGCCCCCTCAAGGATTGAACTCACAACCCTAGGTTTAACAGGCTAATGCTCAAACCACTGAGCTATCCCTGCCCCCTTAATTCAGACCATTGTATCTTAGATCAGAATCTAAGACTGCAGTTAAGTCACTTGCCCAAGATCACACAGTGAGTCATTGTCCGAGCTGGGAACAGAACTCAGCAGTTCCTGGCTCCCAGTCCTTTGCTTAGGATGCTAGACCTTCTTAAATTGTTGAATTGTTCCTCACTAGATGGGGGCTTCGGTTCACAGTTCATAACTTGCTCACAGGTTATGAGTAAGTGACTATCCCTTTGTGAATGAAACAGAATGTATTGATTAAACTACTGAAATAATGTGGATTTCCTTTTATTTCTAACCTATCTCTTCTGCACTAACAGAAACGAAATGAGAGAATTCAGGATTTTGTAGTAAATAATAAAATATATCCCACTAAATTAACCTCGGTCCATGTCTACTTGCAAACTTAATTTACACCTGACTGTCAAGCAGTTGCTTGGGTTTCAAATCCTGGAAGTTTCAAAAGCAGCCAAGATTTATAGAAAGGTTCACTTGGGGGTTATCACTCCCTTCATGGATAACAGCCCAATCCTTCTAGCAGTAGTTTAAAATAAAGTTCTATTTTAACATTTTCTGTAGATAACCAAGAACAGTCAAGTGGCAGAAAACACTATTTGCTTGCTCTGGGATACACCAATTTCAGAGTAGAAAACTCATTCATTGTCTTTCCCCTTTGGAGAACATAAATTATTGGTTCATATAGCACCAGGTTGCTTGGATTCCACAAAGAGCTTGCATAAACAAACCCAAGTTACAATGCAAGAGGTAGGAGTGAGTCATAAACAAAACACAGACATATGCTCTCATATAAATAAAGACCTGGATGGCCAACTTCCCAAAGTCTGGTTTTCATTAATTACAAAACAAAATATATTTTCCATATGTAGCCCACTCTTCCCCCCCCCCCCCCCAAAAAAAATCACTGACAGTTTGTGACTCACAGAGGACAAAGAAAAGAGGAATGCAGTCATTTTGGTAACGAATACAGAAAGGCTGGAAATGAAATATCCAAACTGCTAGGGAAAATCCAATTAGTTGCACTAAATTTCCTGCAAGTATTTTGGTCCCCCCTAAAAAGTGTTGATTAAATGTTCTCAGGTTGAGTGCTGGTAAGAGACTGATGTTTATTTCCTGGCCTGATCACATGGTCTAGGACATGGTCACATCCCTGTCACATGGCAAGAGCCAATGTCAACTGACTCCAGTGACTATTGTTACATCTTCCAGTATTGCCAACCCCAAGCATTTAAAACTCATGAGATTGGCTTTAAAATCTTTAAATAACTAAATAAATTTGGGGTTCTTTTTATTTGCTTTTTTAAAAAAAGAGTTGTTTTCTGGATGCACTCAGGTCACATTTTCAAGCATGTCTCTGCAACCATGAGGGTAGAAACTTAAACTTAAAAAAGAAAAGAAAAAGCTGAGATTCTCATGTAAGCAAGTAACTACAAAAGGTGTGGATTTTAAAAATACACCAGATACTGCGAAATTTGAGACAAAATTGCAAAGAGTTGGCCACGCTCTCTTCCCTTCCTTTTCATAGACTCATAGACATTAAGGTCAGAAAGGAACATCATGATCATCCAAGTCTGACCTGCACACTGCACGCCACAGAACCTCACCCACTCCTGAAATAGACCCCCAACCTCTGGCTGAGTTACTGAAGTCCTCAAATCATGGTTTAACTTCATGTTACAGAAAATTCACCATTTACCCTAGTTTAAACCTGCAAGTGATCCATGCCCCATGCTGCATAGGAAGGTGAAAAAACCCCAGGGTCTCATCCAATCTGACCTGGGAAGAAATTCTTTCCTGATCCCAAATATGGCAATCAGTTAGACGTTGAGCATGTGGGCAAGACCCACCAGGCAGATACCTGGGAAAGAATTCTCTGTACCAACTCAAAGCCCTCCCCATCTCGTATCCCGTCTCCAGCAATTGGGAATTTTTGCTACTGGCAGTCACCGATGGGCCACAGGACATCGTAGGCAGTCCTATCGTGCCATCCCCTCCATAAACTTTGCAAGCTCAGTCTTGAAACCAGTTAGGTTTTTTTTGCCCCCACTGCTCCCCTTGGAAGGCTGTTCCAGAACGTTACTCCTCTGATGGTTAGAAACCTTTGTCTAATTTTGAACCTAAACTTGTTGATGGACAGTTTATAGCCATTTGTTCTTGTGTCCACATTCATGTGTAACTTAAATAACTCCTCTCCCTCTCTAGTATTTATCCCTCTGATGTATTTATAGAGAGCAGTCATACCTCCCTATAGCCTTCTTTTGGTTAGGCTAAACAAGCCAACCTCTTTGAGTCTCCTCTCATAAAGTAGGTTTTCCATTCCTTGGATCATCCCAGTAGCCCTTCTCTGCACTTCTTCCAGTTTGAATTCCTCCCCGCCCCCGCCCCCAAATCTATTGAAAATAAAACAGCAACCAAAGTTCTCTGAGGATTATAATGCTTATCAGCTAACTGCCAATAACTGCTGTTGCTGCACCTCAGTGACTTTCTGATCATCCCACACTTATTTTTCTCAAAACAGTTGTTTTTGAAGTGGGCCGTTCTGCCACTGAGGTGGATTCCCCCCCCCTTAATGAGTGGGTGGACATGGGATATGGTTATTAACTCTTATCAGCAGGATTCTGGATATCTTCTAGAAGCAGAGATCTGGTGTCTTCCTTGGGTTTGTTTAGATACCTTCTCTTCTTCCTCATGTATAACTAACTCCTGGGCGGTTTGACCTTGGAATTGACTGTTAAGTTGGCAAGTTGCCAGGTACTTTCTGTTGGATTCTACTGTTTCTCTCACTTCCAAGTGTTAGGATGCCTGTTAGAGTACTGGACTCTTTTACTGTTTCCGGGCTATCCTCAGGAAGCCAGTCAGATGTTGACATGAATGTTTTTGCCCTTCTACTCTTGAAGGTTCTGAGCTGGTATTCCTAATAATACACTTTGTGCAGGAGGTCAGACTAGATGAGCATGACGGTGCCTTCTGACCGTAAAGTTTATTAGTCTATGAGGTGTGTTGTGATATTTTATCAATTATAAGTATGCATCTCTTGAATATACCTGGCCTATGAGGTAAATAGGGTGGGTCTTTAACAAAACTTTTAAAAGCTTTAAAAAAGTTCAGCGCATAGAATGGTTAGCTTGTATTGAATCTGTACTGGTTCACCTAGCTGTAGTCTCTATTCACTATGAGCCAGACAGTTGGGGAGCGTCAGGGCCATTTGATTGCACATAGGATTTAATGAGGTGTGCTTGTGCTGATATAACAAAGAAAATTGTCAAAGGGAGCCACTTATGAACTCAGGACCATTTTGTGTTATTAAGTCATCTGGAAGCTCTTAGTGAGCAAACTGCCATGTACTATGTACTCTTATACTCCTACTTGATATTTTGTACCATGGTTAAGCGTAATAAGAGTTAATTTTTATATTTATGATTCTAATTTGTTATTTGTATTACTGTAGTGCCTAGGAGGCCCACTCAAGGTCCAGAACCTCAAAGTGCCAGGTGCTGTACAAACAGAGAACAAAACAACAGTCCCTGCCTCAAAGAGCTGACAATCTATGTAAGAACGTACCTTTGCAATTTGATTCACCCAGATCAGCACCCAGTCCCAGGGTACTATTAGTAGAATACTAATTTGGATTCAGTAGTTCTTTTGCATCCTTTTTCCTGTATTTACTTTATCCTTCACCTTTAGGTCTCTTGTAACTACAGAAATGTTCTCTTCTAGTACCACAAAAGGGATGAGGCAATATCACTACTCCAACTGAGTGCTGGCCTTTGGAGCAGGCGGGGCCATCCAAAGGGATGGTGCAGTAGGACCATTGCCTATGTGTAGCAGGGAGCAAGGGGAAAGATTGTGCTGCTTGAGGCACTGGTAGTATGGCTCTGCACTGCCCCAATGAGGGCTTGTGTCTATTTGAACAATCTGGCTAGAGACTAGAGACTACAGCTAGGTGAACCAGAACAGATTCATACAAGCCAACCTCAACCACCCATCCTATGCGCTGAACCTTTTTAAAGCCTTTAAAAGTTTTGTTAAAGACACAACCTATTTACCTCATATCATGGTCCATCCTACTAGCCTTATGACTCTTCCAACCAGCCCTGCCAGCCTTCCTATATACCTTCCTCTTTCCTGGATTGTTCTGCAAGGCCCACTCTGGGCAACCATGCCACTACTTCTCAAAGGCCATGCAACGTCAGACGGGCCTACATAATGCAACCCAGAATACAGGGAGTTTGATTATAGCACCAGTGAGGCTGCTGGTAGGAGCAGGATGTCTTCTGACCTTCCCACAAAAGGAGCTTCCCAAATACTTGGAGGCAAGAAATGAAAGAACAAATACTGAACTTCCCACACTGTGAAGAGGAGCTGTGGGAGAGGAACAGAAGGATGGGCTTAGGCATCAATCTCAAAGATGAGATGTTAGGTGCAGCTTCTCTCCACTCCACTCAGAGGAGCTGCTAGACAGGAGAAAGACCTTTTGCTTCAAAGATAATGAAGAGCCACAGGGAAAGAGCCAGAGCCCATTGAGGGTTCCATTATAGCGAAGGCCTCACAAGTTATGGATATTAATTCAGATAAGGACCTTCAGTTCTGGACCTCTATCTGACACCAACCGTGTGAGGTTTTCCCATGGTTAACAGAGACTAGCTCTTCACAAATGCTACTGTGCCCTGTACAAGTACCTATAAAGTCTCAGACCAATGTCACACCCGTCTCAATGGGTCCTCTTTCCAACTGAGCCCTTACACGCCTACTCCATTATTATCCCACCCTCCAGATACAAACAAACCTGCCTCCCCCTAAGTGAGTCACCATAATTAAAAACAACAACAACAACATCAATTGAATCCTTAAAAAGACGTTTTGATGACTTGCAAGAAAACGAGAAACTATTTGGAAAGGGCTGGAGTTTATTTCTCTTCTCTCTTCATCGGCACAGCTGCAATGTCGCTCTGTCTCGCAAATAGAGACAAATTGAAATGGCTACAGGACATGCGAGGAAGCCATAGAGTATTGATATGACACAGGAAATAGCTTCTGAGGCAAAGGGGAGAAGCTTTGCTTAAGCTAGACATTTCCAGTGCTGGTTTAAAGCTGTCTGAATCGCTGTGTGACATGAAGAGATGAGCACAGGTTCATCATACTGTTGGGAAGTTCACCAATACCTCCCTAACTTTATTCTGGACAGCTTTGGTCTGTCTGTAGCACTAAAGATCATTCTTAATAATTGTCATTAGAGATCCCTTTGGAGTTGCCGGAGGCCATTTACAACAGCATAGTACAGAGAACAGTGTTTGTTCAACAGCTGGGCTCAGTTTGTAGACTTGGTTTGAATCAAGAAGTTTTCAAAGAGCTCCCCATTAATTACAGGAAACCCACAGTACTGTCCTGTTTTCCCATTAACACAGTTTCTTTTGGTTTTCACTAAATTATTTCAACATCTGGGCTACAGATAAACCAACAATTTAATTAGACATCCGACAATGGAAAGAGTGAACTATGCAGACAAGCGTACACTTTCATCTTGCAACTGATCATAAAATATTTGTGTGCTTTCATTCTCCTGCATTAAAAAAATAATAATCTGCCCTTAGCTCAGCTCTTTAATACTTTCCTGTATATAAACAGAGACTCCTGAATATTTGATACAAAAAGGTTATCTTTACAGAAACCACTTTATGCATGGAGCCCTTGTTTTCATTATTTATCCAAGACGAAGGGATTCATTTAGAAGCAAAGTACTTTTGCGCTTTAATGGTGCTTTACATTGGTCAATTAAATAACCAATTCTTGCAAAACTCTGCAACAATGGTAACTCTTTTGCAAATGGGGAAATTGAGGCATATCAAGGTTAAGAAACTCTTGAGGTTTAGGGAGATCTCAGTGAAGGGCTGTGCACTGTGGATTCCCTATTACTGGAGACTGGGGTTAGCTTAAGGCCTGGTCTAAACTAGAAAATTAGGTTAGTCTAATTAAGTTGGTCAGAGGTATGAGAAATCCGCCCCCCTGAGCAGTGTAAAGTCGACCTACGTCCCTGTGTAGACAGTGCTAGGTCGACGGAAGAATCAGCCCCTCAGGGAGGTGGATTACCTACGCTGATCAGAGAATCCCACCTGTCAGCACAGGTAATGTCTACACTAAAGTATCACAATGGCACAACTGCAGCATTTTAAGTGTAGACAAAGCCCCTAGTCTTGTCACATTCAAGTCATAATGCCAGACCTATCTCTTTACGCAAGCTTCCCAGATTAACAAAGACGATGAGCATATGACCTAGCTACATTTCTAATAGAAGGAAATCATCACCAGGAATGATCTCATTCGGAACAACAGCACAGAACATGGGTGGATTGGAAAACAATCTCAGAGCGAAGAATAGACCCAGTGCTACTCTTAATTACTTATTTCTTCCAATTTGCTTTTAAGGCTCTGTCCATTGCACCAGGTGCAATATATAAAATCACACTAAAATAACCTGAGTAGATGTGATGGCTGCCATCTTGGCAAACACACCAGGGACTCAACCAGGGCACTCCAGAGCTAAGGCTATTTAGCTATAGGCTGTAACAACTCATGTCCTCTATGGATTGGCAAAGATGAGTGCTTGTGACACACATTTACCAGTGGATTATATACACGAAAGGCTACCTCAGCTGCTTCTTAGATATTCATTGAGCATTTGGCATGGTGGGAACATTAGATGAAACTTGCTAGCTAGCAAGCAATGAATGTCAGGGCTGGGAATAGAACCCAATAATCCTGACTTCTAATCCATTGCCCTAACCACGAACGATGGCACTACTTATCTCATTATTACAATGGTGCTGGTATCCTTTGATTAATATAGCTCTAAAGAGCTCAGACACCACAGTGATAAGAAACCGTTAGAAAAAACAGGACCTGATTATCCCATCGATTACGCACACCAGCAAGTGCTACTGAAGTCAGTAATAGTTATACATGCACAAATTTGTTCAGCTAATTGGACTCTGGCATTGAATGGATAGAAAATAGACAGAAGAGACAGAGGGAAGACACAGTTACCTGCATCAGATGTTGCTGATGATGAAGGTAGGAGCGATAACACTGACGTTGGTGGCATTGCAACATTTTCAACAGCTGCTGGTTTCCTTCTGGTCATCATGTTACAGGCAGAACTTTCTATTCTACTATGAAGTGAAGTCTGGTCTGCTTTTAAGTGGGGACTTGTTATTCCTGGGGATTATAAAGAAAAAAAGAATTGGATGAATAAATATGAAGTATACAAGTTTGCTGTGCTAGGTATCTACTAGAAAGGATGAACTGTTGCTCTTAGTGTCCCAGTATATTTCCATACTCTCCTACTAGAGTGTGTAATATGGTTTTGATATTAGCAAGGATCATGATTTTTATTTGTTTTTAATAATTTTGCCTCAGGATATACCATCACAGTTCTCTATAAACAATGCTCAGCTAGCGGAATAATCCCAGAAGTCTATTTTTTGCACAAAACAAATATATACAAACACAGGCGTGACCGCATGGCTATTCAGTGGCATTTTCCATTTATCAGTTCCTCTACCTACTGTGTCCGCCACATTCACTTATAAACTTCTTTGTTATAATCACTTATTCATAGATCCTGAGGCCTGAAGGGACTATTGTGATATCTAATCTGACCTCTTGTATTAGACAGGCCAGAAAACTTCCCCAAAATAATTCCTAGAACAGATCTTTTAGAAAAACATCCAATCTTGATTTAAAAATTGTCCATGATGGAGAATCCACACTTGACTCACTGAGTTTTTTGTCTGTGTACAGACTGAGAGAGGTCACAGAGCTGAGGGTATGTCAAGGAAATCATAAGCTTTGATGTCCAAAATTCTGCCAACAAATCTTGAGACAGGTTATTATACAAACAGGAAACAAATTAGATGATACCAATGTTCCAAAGATGTAAAACTTTCTAGAGACAGTGGGTGTGTATTATAGGTGGGGCTGGTAGCCACACCTATAATTAAGGTTGCCCTACCCTTCTTACTGGAAAGACCCATCTTTCAATAGCTTATGACTATGCCAAACTTTAATTTTTTGGGATGGATTTTTTTTCACAGGACCCCGCCTCATTCAGTGCTCTGGGGGTCGATCAGGACTGTGTAGGGAAAGAGAGAGTTGTCTGTAGGGCTCCTGGTGTCATCTGGAGCAGAAGTTAGAAGGAATGTATTGAATGGAGGGTTTTCATGGTCAAGGCAGTTGAATGCTGCCTAGGAGAACTGAAGTCCCTGGCCTCTACCAGCATTCTTATGTGATGCTAGGGAAGTCACTTGAACTAAACTTTTCATATGTGGCCACTAATTATGAAATGTGTATTCCTCATTTTCTAGGTGTCTGACTTGAGACCCTGGCATCTGATCTGGAGAAATTCTGAGCACTCTCAGCTGCAACAGAGGTCAATGGGAGCTGTGCTTTAAACATAGTGTGCTATATAATGCTAAGTACTCTGAAAAATCACTTCCAAGTGTCTCAAATTGGGCACTTTTGTCCTTAATTTCTCTGTGCCTCAGTTCCCCCTGTGTACAATGGGGATAATAGCACCTCCTCACCTCCCAGGTGTATGCTGAAAACAAAATCATTAATGTTTCTGAGGCACTCTGATGCTATAGTGATTGGCACCAGAGAAAAGTCCACGAGATGGCCCTGAGTAATACGGAGTAAATAAGAAGGAGGGTTTGAATAACATGCAGTAAATAAGTAACAACATGGGGAAAACAAAATGTTGACGAGCTTCTCATTAAATGAGCACTATACATCTTGTTCACTAAATGAGGCAGGGGTCCTATGGAAAAAATAGTCTGTGATCATGTAATTACACACAACACCATAATCCATACACACAAGGGGGCTGAATTAAGGTTGCACAGACAACCTTAATTCTGGCATTTCCTCACTTTTGAGTGCATGGCTTTGAAAACGGAATGTTTGTTTAATGTCGTTTTTGTATGATATATATATCGCGTGAATGTGAGTGTATATATAAATTGTTGTGTGTGTGTGCATATACATGGTATATAATAATGCTAACAACTTCATGAAGTCAACATCTGGTTATAATTAAACTGAAGGGCCTATATAAAAAGCTGTATGAAAGCATGCAGCTGTAACCTGTTGACCTCTATTGATAAAAAAAAAAAAAAAAAAAAAAAAGTCTGTGAAACTGTGCTTCAGCATATCAAGGGACAGTCATTCATTTTTCAAAGGTAATCCCTCCCAAACCACTTATCCTCTCAAATCTCTACCTGCACACAGTGTTTGCATTAGGGACCTTGATTTATGGATTCCCACTCCTTGAATGTAGAGGCCTACTTCCTGTTGCCGTGGTTACTTGGATCTTGGTTCAAGGTTAAACTACTCCCAAATCAAAATCAGTGGCAAGCACAGCATCTAACAGCCAGGTTATTGACTACCCTAGGACGCTTAAAGGTCAAAGACCAAAGTGCTGCTCACTGCCTTCAGGGTGAGTCAATATTTTCAATATTTTTATTCTGTTTCTTCTGAAGAAGAAGTTGCTGCTCAGTTACCACCTAGGTGGGTTTAGCAAGGTCATGCAAATCATTGAGGAAAATCCTCATCCCAAGGAAGAATTACACATTTAATGAATTACTTCAAAGACTACCCCCTCCAGTTGCAGCTTGTCACAAGTACACAAGAGGGCCACGGGTATGATTATTGTTTTTGGCTTTGTAAGGTTTTATGCACTTTGTTTTGTCTAATTTACTGGGTGAAAATTAAGACTGAACCACTACACTGACCTAATTTGCTGATTTGGCTTTACACTGAGATATAAGTGAAAATCATCCGACTTCCCCTATAGATCTCAAGGTGCTTTGCAAAAGTGGGTCGACATTGTAATCTCAGTTTTTACAGACAGGGAAACTGAGGCACAGAACAGTGCAACGACTCGCCCAAGGCAACATAGTGAGTCAGTGGCAGGGTTTAGAGTAGAACCCAAATCGTGTGTCTTCTAGGTTGTTGGAGCAGGCTACCCTACTGTCACTCCCTCTTCTTGAGGCTGTTTAGAAGGCCACACACAAGAAGTCCAAAATGTCATGTACCTTAGTAACTAGTGGAAATTTCTTCCTGACTTAATATCCACTATTTTGTCAGTGAGAACTCATCATTTAAAATATGCATCCTCTGTGTGATCCTACAATATTTTATATTTTGCTTCTGTTTACATCCAGGAACAGAGAGAGCCCAAGTTGAATTATAAACCCTGGTCCTGAGTCTGTTCTTATTTACATTGCCATTACTCTGTTGATGTTAATAAATTTACTCCTGATTCAGAAGTAAGTGAGATCAGATTCAGCCCTTCAATTCCCAGAGCCCTGCTGACATTATATATAATAATGAAACCAGGCCAAAGCAGAGGGGAAATGAATCAATATTTGCCAAATGGAAAAACCAGGACAAATCCAGAAGAGAAAAATTGTTGTTTTCAATCTCAAAGGGGGTATTATGAACAACCAAGAACAGTAAAAGGATGATTTGCCTCGCATTTCTACCAGTGTACAACAGGAAATACCCCTATTCAAGTCAAAGCATTACTTGTGTAAAATCTGAGTAAGCAAGAAGACAATCATGATGTAAAACTGGCCCTTTTTTTTTAAAGGTCTTTACAGTTTACAGTGTCTCATAATATTTTGGTACAAATTTACTTTTGTCATTCATTGTCTAGCAGCGGATGTGCTTTAGCTGGTACTTAATACATGAATTTAAAATTACTAATATCATTTAGCATTCACACTGCAGTAATGCCTTAAGGCCACCGCTAAGTTGGGCCCCATTGTATTAGGTGCTGTACTAACCTACATTAAATGACAACGCCTGCCTTATTGTTACCTTGTGCTCTCGCCACATAATGCAGCCACCTACTTTCTCTCATCTTTATACTTACATTGCAAACTCTTAGGGTCAGCATCCATCTTTTTGTTATAGATGTGCTTAGCTCCAGATTGGAGCCTCCAGGTGTTAGCTCACTACAAATAATAAATAATAACCGTGCCATTGCTAAAGCCATGCTAAAGAGGACATCAGCTAACACATAGCAGAGTTCTGTGAAGTTGCTGCTATGGAAGAGTTTTCTGCCAAGGGATTATTATCTTAGATTTCACATAACCCACCGAATTGTGAGAATTCACTACTGTACTTCGTCTGTTTATGCATCACACTGCTCTTACAGGACGAGAGCTTTCTTCTCTCTCTTTCCATGGTTTAGTTATACAGTACATTTGCATGGTAATTCACATCTCAACATTAACTGGATCAAATTATTTGCATTTTGATTACTGTTTACTTTGAATAAAGAACCAGAAGAAGCCTAATATCTGGTAAATCTTTTTTTTTTTTTAAAGTGGATTTTACGTAGATCAGTCAAAAGCTTAGCATGGCATCATGCTCCAGAAGAGGAAACTGAATTACAGTGTGATAAATGTAGTTAAGGAAAGTAATTATTCTTCTTAAAGTAATATTATTTCCTATCTAACTTGTGAAATTCATTTCCATGGCTTCCATTTGACATATATTATCATTTTAAAATAACTGTACTTTTAATGTACAGTTCTGCTGCATGGCTTTTACTCTCCTGTTTCCTCGCCTCTTAGAGCCTTCAAATTCATTGTACCTCTTCTGCAGGGGATTTTCTACCATATACAATGAGTCCCATTCAATAGCACAGAGTTCCTGTTTTTTAAAAAAAAGGCTTGCACTGCCATCGTGAAGGTGGAATTTTAAGACACCAAGCCTATACTTTACTTCACCTCACCAATTTTCTTCCATTTTTTTTAAAGCAGAATAGCTCTAAACTTGGGACAGAGAGAAAGAGAAAAAGCCATCATTAGATAGATCTCCCGATCTTTATCTGCAGTACTACACTCAGAAGAGCTAATGCCATGATGATAGCTTTGAAATCTCTTAGGAATTGGATAAAGAGAAGCGATAGTGATGAACTCCCAGCTAATAAACACAAGAGTGCTTATTTCTGCAGAATGATCAATTTCTAGATGTCCTGAGGCTTGTCTGATACAGTTGATTTACTCATTCTCCCTCACCTCACTAATAAAGCTGAACTCCAACATCAGATTAGAAAGGAGCCAGATTTCTTAAAGGGGCAGGGGGAGGAATGGCATGATGGCATGCAAATACTGGGAGACACACTAATCTCTCCTGCCTCCTCCTATAACCACCAAGCTGTCTCGAACAGCTGCCTTCCTCTGCTGAAAACATACACTTTATCCGCTTTGGGTTAGTACAGTAATACAGACAATTAATTTATCTTGTTAGTGGAAATTTAATGCAATGATCTAAAAGAACTCTTACATATTGTGATAAACTTTAGTGCCTCCAGGGCGCTTCTTTTCCATAGGACTCATTTCACATCCCATCCATTATGTAAATGAGATGTGGAAATAGTTGAGTTCCTCTAATGTATCTGTACACTGATGGATTGCGCAGTCAGCCCTGCTGAAACTAATGAAGTTAAATGCATCTTGCCATTCCTGTCTATTTGGGTGAGTCTCTGTGCCTGAGTTCAAGAAATCTTATTCAAGTTTTTTCTTCCCTGAAAGCCACTGTGCTAAGATAATCACATTTCTTGACAGACAGCATAGTAATAGCCCCAACACCCACTCTGGCCTCAATCCTGCAGGGGTGAGGACTGTGTGGAGCAGAGGCTCTTGTTATGTAGCAATGTGGGGATATGGCAGCAGAAGCCAAAGGTCACCTTCTTACTTGAGAGATGGGGTCCCGGACTGCAGAGAGTTGCAGTTGACACCAGTCTCTAGAGATATGCAATGATTAAATAAAAACAATTTAGTTGTTCAGTACAAGCTGTCCACGCAAGAACACCCCATGGGTGAGAACCTGTAACAACCATCAGTTTAGTCACCACTGCAAACTGCCCAGGATACTCTACATCTAAGAGGATGAACTTCCACAGCTTGAACTAACGGGCCAAGTTCCCTAACCGGGAGCTGTAGCAGCCTGTGTGAATCAGGCACCCAATAACACTCTAAACACTGGATTACTTTTTGAGGCTCTAACCCTGCAGAGGGACATACACAGTACTGGGAGGAGGGGGGACAGATCCTACACTCTCCATCCTTTCTCCCCAATCTAAGTACACTCCCTTCATGAAAACACAAGGGCTAATTCTTTGATCTGAATCCTTAGAACGGAGAAGTACGAGAAGTGACCTTGGGGACAGGTGGACATGAAGTTTGGAAGGTAGGGTGCTGTGAGTCAAGAAGTGCAAATATTAACTTCAAGACAAATAGGAACCCACTGAAGCTGATGGAGGAAATGATTTTATTCTAGTTCTCCTAGCACCCAACACTATGGTATTTGAGCAACTCCATTCCCAGAGCAAAAGAATAGTCTGGATGCAAAATTCTGGACTCCCTGAAGTTTTGAAAGGTCAACGAAGAAAGCATTGAAATAGTTCAGCCAGGATGTGATTGAGGCATGAACAAGGATTTCAAGTAAAGCAGGATCAAAGTAAAGGCAGATTTTGGTAAAATTCACAGGATAGCGATAGATGGAATTAATTATAAGAGAAATAGGGGAAGAAAGAGCTAATTCAGAGGAAGGATCGCTCAAAGGTTCAAGGCCATGTAAACCAAGGGTTAAGGAGAGTGTTAGTGAATTCAGAGACAGGACTAAAGAGACTTTTGACCAGGAACTTGAAGCAATAAGTTTACTAGAAACTGTAGTTAGATGCTGACAGAGTCCAGACAGATGGACAATACGGAGACATGATGAGTCAAGGGCAATGCAAAACTGGTGTTGCACATATAAAAATGGGTCAAAGCTTGAAATTAGCAATGAAATATCCCAGAGAATGAAGTTTTCATATATAGAAAATAAAAGCTAGGCACAGAAGTGAAGAGTTCCACAGTAGATGACACAAGAGGAAAAGAAAATCTTTGGAAGAAATGAAAAAAAACCCCACTGTATTTTAGATGTAAAGGAGGATTCATCCCCGAAAGTGCACACTGAAGATTCTTTAAGGGATTTAAGAAGGGCAGTGATCAAAAGCTACTAGGAAGGTTGAGAAAAGGGATATGTGGCCATGGACAAATCATTACCTGAGAAAAGCAGTCTCAGTAAAATGGTCTAGTGCAGAAAGAGACTATGGTCGTAGAGGTAGTCGGAAAAGGGAGAGAAGACCTCTTTCTCCAGACCACTTCTGAGGAAAGGCAGGATGAAGGTGAGATCTTAGTTCTCAAATAACAAGGAAGGGTCAAGTCAGGTATTTTTATTCTTTTTTTTTCCCCGATAGAGGTGATCGTTTTTAAGTATGGCAGAGAAAACAGGAATGCATGAGGCAACAGTTGAGATTGGAAGGGATCCATATTTCTCACAGATTAAATGGGGCACATGGGTGAGCTGGTGACAAGTGAAGTAGATGGTGTCAAGCTGCTGATGATTTAAGGGTGAATGAGGCACAAGAGCTGGGCTTGAGGCAATGATGGAGTCAGACATATATTCCGATACATCCAGTGTAGAAAGGGATAGAGAGGAAAGTATTGGAGAACGTAATGAAGACCTCAAAGTCCAGAGAAGACAGCAAAATTTATTGGCCATCTCACCAGTGAATCACGAGAGGTGATGTCTCTTTGTACTCCAAACCTCCCCACCTCTGCAAAAAAAAACAACAACAACAAACCCAACCCTGCTAAAATACCCTGAAATTGTTAACCTTGGCATCCGGCCAATGGAAATCAATAAACATTTGTATATGTCACATTGACTTAACTACTGTTCTTTCAATTATTGATTTTTATTATTTATATTATAGTAGCTTCTGACTAAGACTGTGGCTCCATTGTGCTAGGTACTGTACAAACACAGAGTGAGAGGCAGTGTTTGTCCCCAGAAGCTCAAAATCTAAGTAGCCAAGATATGTGAGGGGAGAGCTGAGACTAGAATGCACTTACACTGAGTTCCAGGTCAATACGCTAGCCACTGAACCAGCCTGCCTTCCTACAATATGATTTTGCTTCAGTAAACCAAGCCCCACATCACAGTTCAGTCAAAGAGCTATACTATGACTAGCTCTCCAGTAAACAGAATGGCTAAAAAAAATCTCTGCAATTGAAGGAACTCCCAGTATACAGTGCAACCTATTAGAGTGCAACCAAGTAGTTTTATTTTTAGAAAGGCTCATGTTGGCTTTGTTTTAATAACTGAATCCATTCAGCCCAGTTTAATGGCGATTTATCACTACAAAATGTTTGCCTTATCAGCACCAGAGAGGAAAAATAATATGCACTGGGGTGTGTGTATCTCTCTCTCTCTCTCCCCATATTCTAGATAGATAGATATGATTTCCCCCCCTTTTCTTCTGAAAACCACAGTAACTGACTGCAATATTAAAATGAAAGTATGTTTAAACAGATGCATAGGTAAGATCAGCAATGTTATTTTAATACCTCGTCAGCACTTAAATATAATATACAGTGCTTGGATTGCTGCTCTCTTCTATTTGTGCTCTAGAAACATCTAAAACATTGGACAGTATGGAATTACTGTACAAATTTGATTTGTATTTTGATCATTGCTCAGATTAATAGTATTTTCAATGGTAGCTCTTTTGGAAACCTCAGTGAAGCGTAAGAGGGAGAATGGAAAGATTGAAAGACTTCAAGGTCAGGAAAGACCTCAGAGGAACCAGAACACAAGAACAAATCTGAACAATGAAGAACAGGATAAAGAGGTGAATGGTGCAGAGAGGAATAAAGTGGGGCAGATAGTTAGGTACAGGAGATAAATGATAGAGTGGGAAGAGAAGGCAGAATGAATAAGGGAAATCACCTACCAGAATGTATCAAGTGAAAGGATGCCTAGTAAGGAAAGGGTGGAACAAGAAACTGAAAACAAATGCTAACCATTAACAGCATTTGCAGTTATGCTTTCACCTTCACATCTAGATCTGCACTTTCCTAACATTTTGGGGTTAGGACTCTGATCCAGAAGTTTGGTGCAGGCCCATCTCTAGCTTTCATGTTTACTGAGGTTATATTGGGATGCTTTAGGCTCTTCACAGGATAAATTGCCTTACCCATTGCAATATGCATATTTTATTGCATCAAGCAGTCAGAATAAGGATACTTAGAAATATGTTCCCTTTAAATAGCCAAAAAGTAGTAGGAGAATATCACTCGCAAAACAAACAAAATTATGAATAACAGAGAGTTTTTCTGATAATTCTGTTTGTTTTATTGGGGCAATGGGGTGATAGTATCAAAAGGGGAAGGGTCAGAAGTGGCAGAATCTATTGAAATACTCATGCTGACTGAATGTTTGGTTAGGCCACAGAACTATGGGGAAAAAAAACATGAATTTCAGAGAGTTGCAAAGCACGGATTTTCAAACCTGCATACCTGAAATAAGTTAGGCATTTTAATCTGTATTCAAGCACCATAAAGGATGCTTGATTTTCAGAGATGCCCAGTTCTTAGGACTCCTACAGAACCGAGGCCTAAATCTAGATTCAAGTGCCTAACATCAGACATCCAAGTTTGAAAGCGTTAGCCTGGGGGTAATTCAACAGAAATTGAATGCTGCAAAGAAAGTTTACCAGTACAATTCTGGTTACCCATGTTCAAGAAAGATGAATTCAGACTGGAACAGGTGCAGTGATGGGATACACGGATGATCAGGGAAATGGAGAGCCTGTCTTATGAGAGAAGACCAGAGTATGGCTGATTTAGCCTAGCAAAATGCAGGCTGAGAAGAGATAGGATTGCTTTCTATAAATACATCAGTAATTTTGGCTTCAAATTGCACATGGCCCTAGGTTTCTGCTGTTTGCAAAATCTGCTCCTCTGTTTTAAGTTCACATATTTTGGATCTCCCTTTTAAAGAAGCTTGTTGGGCTGGATTGATATCATACTGGTAGCATTCTTTGTTAGCATGCAGGAATCTCTGGGTACAATTCATGGTTTCAATCTCTCATTTGCTAGGCCGAAAGCCTCTTGTGGTGAGGAAACATCTCATTGTAGTGAATAGCCCCTGCCACCAATTAATGAGCAGCATTGATGACTTCAGAAATGTGGGGGAGGGATAGCTCAGTGGTTTGAGCATTGGCCTGCTAAACATAGTGTTGTGAGTTCAATCCTTGAGGGGGCCACTGAGGGATCTAGAGCAACATTAGTACTTGGTCCTGCTAGCAAAGGCAGGGGGCTGGACTCAATGACCTTTCAAGGTCCCTTCCAGTTGTAGGAGATAGGATATCTCCATTTATTTATGACCTGTTGACTCTTTTCTGAATGGAAAGTAAGTGGCTGCATTACAGGGCATCAGGTCATATGGGTTATAAAGTGGGGAAAATCGGTGAAGTTTTTCATGGCTCTTGTAGAATGCTGTGGACTCCTTACCCCAAGGGAAAAATAGAGAAAGTTTTGTTCCATTAATTCACAAGTGCTTCCTGTTGGATATCATAAAGGAGAAAGTGTAATTTTATGCATATAACAGGCAGAGTATAATCAAATGCTATTCACAACTGCAGTTGAGAAAGACAAACAGCAACTTATAGGAAGTCTTTGTAATTGTAAGCATACGCAGTTCTAATGAGCAAGAGAGGGAACCAATGCCATAAATGCAGGACTCCCAAGTACAAACAACCTCAAGTGTCTTTCACTGCACCTCCGTGTCCACAGGCTAAAGCTAAGACAAAGTAAAGTGGACAAAATGGCCAAGCATGATTATTCACCTTACAAAACTAAATGTTTTCTTTCTACACTTACTTTTCCATCAGTAATTTCCTAATCTGCTCTCTTTGTTGTTCAGTCAATAATGGTGGAAGGCACTAGGAGTGAAATTGTGCACAGGGTTCCCACAAGCCCCATGCATCACTTGGAAGTCCAATTTAAGCCCTCGGTCGGGCCCCCGCACTAAGGTAAATTTCACCCTACAATATTTTTTCTCCTCAACAAAGTCTGTTTTCATTTAGGGACATGAATTCTTAGAAATGAAAGAAGAAGTAAAATCCCATGAAAAAAAAATCATCCGCTGATGAAAGCATTGAATCACTGAATGAAGAAAAACATTTACTACTGTTGGTTATTCTTGGAGAATCATTTGGTATTTATGTTCATACATTTGACTGTCTCATCATTGCAAGGATAAAACATGTCCTGTGCTTTTAAAATGTTCTGGAATCACTTGACACACCATTTTTGACGTGTTTAGCACAGCCTTACAAAAATTTACCAGCCCAGGCACAAAATCTCCTCACCTGCCTGTTCTCATCAGTCATCAGGTTAATGGAAATGCTAATGACATTTCACTTGCCCTTCCAAAGAATTTACTTGTCCCAGTTGAGTGGGAATTTTGCAAAAGAAGACCATCACTCTTCCTCGTTATTATTATTAATTTGTTACTTCTAGATACCCCCACCAATATCAGTGTTCCACGGTATACATACAATGTGAGAGACAGTGCCTGCCCTAAGAATTTAGGCTATGTCTACGCGTCAGTTTATGATGGCATAATTTATGCCGCTCAGTGGGGTGAATAAATTGCCCCCCCCCCGAGTGACGTAAGTTACACCGATCTAAGCGCTGGTGTGGACAGTGCTATGTCCCGACGACATATTTTCTGCCGCTCGTGGGGGCTGGAGTAGTTAAGCCGATGGGAGAGCTCTCTCCCATTGGCTTAGAGCGGGTCCATTAGAGAGCTTACAGTGGAGCAGCTGCAAACTCTCTAGTGTAGCTATGCCCTAAACAGAGAAGAGAAACAAATGGTGAGCTGGGAACGAGAAATGCAGAGGAACATAGGTATGTCTACACAGCAGTTAAATACTCACGGCTGGCCTTGGTCGGCTGATTCGAGCTTGTGGGGCTTGGGCTGCAGGGCTGTAAAACTTCTGTGTAGACACTCGAGCTGGAGCCCAAGTTCTGGGACCCTGCGTGGATGGAGGGTTCCAGAGCCCAGGTACCAACATGAGCCGGAATATTTACACAGTAGCTTTTAGCCCCATGAGCCCGAGTCAGCTGACCTGGGCCAGCCGCAGCTATGCCACGATTCTTTTGGTCTAGTGTAGAGGTACCCATCGTGACTTTCTCACTGTCACATAGGAAGTCAATGGCAGAACTGGGAATACAATTCAGGTCTCCTGAATTCCAGTCCAGGGTCCTCTCAGCTGGGCCACACTGCCTTGCCTCACTCTCCATCCCTCCTCCTCTGTCTTTGTTCTCCTCTTTTCCTTTGGCCCCTTTCCCTTCTCACAATTCCTCCCCCTTTCTCTCCTTTGCTCTGCTGTAGCAAACGCACACTAAGTCTTGAATGGGCCCAGCCAGCATCTCAGTTAAACTCTAGTTTCCTAATTCACAGAGCATATGTGAGCACAGGAGCAAGCTACAAATTCCAGTGCTGTCTGCAAAGACTGTCACTGCTGATGCAGAAATGATCTGTAAACATGAAACTCCGAGCACATTTGTACCTTTGGGGCCTCGTGCTCTTAGACCAGTTATGTCCTTTGGTGTGACTGTGTTTGGAACAAGATTGAGGGGTAGGGGCAAAGATAGATTTAAGACACCTTTACATTCCTTCAGTAAATTGGGGGCTGGGCTGGTCCAAAGCCTGCTCTAATTTTTGCCTGGTAGCCCCTGGCTCTAAGAGACCAGGGTACAAGGATGCCCTGGCCACATCCCCCTGGAAACCTTTCTGTTTTATTAGGGACATGAAGGGAGTGGTGTATGAGCACCGAGGGCAGCTCTACAATTTCAGAGGATTTCCTTGTACAGAAGGAATGTTCAGGTAGCTGGATCTTCTGGTTTTACAACTGCTTTGAAGCACTAGAGCAGTGCAAAACACCCAGGGCAGGCAGCACAGAATTGGTCTCAATTTCCTGTTGCAGTAATAGTATCTCAGCGGTGTGCAGCACTTTCTGAGCCAGGGAATCTCAAAACTCTGTATGAGAGATGGGATGGATTATGGATTATAACCACAGCTTTCCACAGCCGGTGGCGCACAACTGCAGCACCCAAGTACAACCACTAGGGGTATTTTACCTCAGTGATGTCCAACGCCTCCCAGACCTACCTAGGGTGCAGTGGGAGCAGAAATCCTATTACAGGACATGACTTTCATTCTCCTGTATGGCCATCCCATAGCCCTGCCTCCTGTTACAAGAGTGCCCTATACCCGCGAGATTCCGGCATATGTAAACAGTTAATAGAACAAGCTTACAAAGTGCCAGCAGATGGCTCTCAAGAATACAGAACACAGTTCCTGGGTTTTGTAGGCCCAATCAAACTTGCACATTGCAAATGGCTTCTCATGTCTACGTCTTTCCAGGGAGCCCTTCATACTTCCTCCCAGCCCCCTTTGCGCTGGCTTGCACCCCAAGAGCAAGAGCAGGAAGCAGTCCCAGTCCTGAAGAATCAGGAGTGGACAGGAAGAGCAAGTGTAGTGAGTCCTTCAGGACGCGCCCCCCAATCCTTAAACACCCGTGCAGGGGCCAGTCTCAACCTGGCCTGTATGCTAGGGTTGCCACCTGTCCAGGTTTCCCTTTTCGGTGGCTGCTGTTACAGGCACAGGGGCTCAGGGGCTCAAGCACCCATGGAGAAAAAATAGGGGGTGCTCAGCACCCGTGGGACTGGCCAGGGCTGCTGCTCTGGCGGCCTGGGGGTTGGCCACCAATCAGCTGTTCAGCTACTGGCCCTGTGCTAGCCAAACAGCTGTTCAGCGAGGCTGTCCCGCCCAGCACCTGTTGAGCAGGGCTACCCTGCGCATCAGCTATTGAGTGGGGCTGCCCCACCACTCGCTCCTCTCTGCCCCCTCCCCTCCCACTGCCCTTAAGGCAGGAGAGGGCAGAAAGGAGCGAGCAGCAGCAGGTGGGAGGTGCTCAAGGGAGTGGGCGGACCTGGAGCGAGAAGAGGGCCCCTGGGCAGAATGGGGGCGGAGCCTCGGGGAGGGGGCAGAGCCAGTATGGGGCACCCACTGGCAAAACCAAAAGTCAGCGCCTATGGCTGCTGTCCTGGGAAATCTGTAAGAGTGCTCAGTCCACACTGCCATTTGTCCAATTTTATGGGCTCCTCCCAGATGTCCTCTTTTGTTCTTTTGTATCTTAGAGGTGGCAACCCTACTATATGCATCTATAGAAATCACACTTGCTGCGCCACTGAAATGATGTAGCAGCCGAGCAAACTACAGGGGGTGATACAGAAATTTTTGCCAACAGCCCAAGGTAAACCCTGCTCTCAGCAAAAGTGCCATGAGCACAGCGATGTGAAAATGTTCACATTTTGAAATTTTCAACCAAAAACGGGGACAATTTTTTCCACCAAAACCTATTTCCATTTTCCTGCCAGCTCTAGCCATGAGGCTAGTGCAGGTAAATTCGAGTGTAGTGGCTCTCAACCTTTCCAGACGACTGTACCCCTTTCAGGAGTCTGATTTGTCTTGTGTACCCCCAAGTTTCACCTCACTTAAAAACTACTTGCTTACAAAATCAAACATAAAAATACAAAAGTGTCACAGCACACTATTAATGAAAAATTCCTTACTTTCTCATTTTGTCTGTATGAAATTTTAGTTTGTACTGACTTCGCTAGTGCTTTTTATGTAGCCTGTTGTAAAACTAGGCAAATGATGAGTTGATGTACCTCCTGGAAGTCCTCTTCGTACCCCCAGGGGTACGTGTACCCCTGGTTGAGAACCTTTGCTCTAGGTACCCTCTGGGTAAACAGAGAAAACCTCCATTCCAGTTTTAAAGGTTCCATCATAAAGGACTCCACAACACAAACACACACAGAGAACACAATCTTTATGGAACTCAGTCGATTTATCCCTCTGCTGTCTCCTCCCTTGGATCTATGCAAAATGACTGCAAAATCCATTCTGATTTGGTATTATCTGACACCCACGTTGCACAGGTGCAAAGGACTACTCCAGAGAGTGGAGAAGCAAGGCCAGGGTAGGTAGCTACCTGCAAAAGATAAAGAGCTGTTTGAGCCCTGCCTGGTTTTAAACCTGCGGTTCCAGAGCATCTAATTTTCCCCTCCAGCACTCCCACATTTACTTGCAGAAGAGCAATGGAATTGGCATCGCTTTGTAATTCATTGTTCTAGTACAAGCTGCCCTATCGTAATAAGAGAGTCTGGATTGCTCTTCATTCCTGGGATCTCTATTTTGCTGGTATTAAATCAGTGTGTACAAATACCCTCCAAACAAGACGGTTCAAAAAGCTTTGGGTGCCCATGATGCCACTTTTGTTTACAGTATTTGTCAAATAAAAAGCCATAATTTGTGGCTCACTCGCTGCAAACAACCACTCCCCCGTCAAACAAATCCCCTCTTCCTCCCTGACATTAGTGAAATGTTATGTTTCGGATTTTAAAAGCATAAAAGTCAAAACGTTCAAAATGATGGGTCCCACAGCAAATGTAACCTGGTCCCAAGTGCGCATAGGCAATGGTTGGCATTGCTGCACATGGTATTAACTTTTATGTCTTCTACTATATGTGCAATGTGGTTCATTTATAGTGGCTCTGGGAACCACTATGTTTACATAAATTTTAATTTCCTGTCTTTTGTTTGTACTCTTTATCATCTTTCTAAAACATACAAACAAATAAATAAATACAAATCCCTGTGAATTTTAGTGCTTGCCAGATTATCCATAGAATGATGCCCGGCACAGTCAGCATGTCCGATTTTTCATGCTGCCCCAGCCATGTGCCTTCTCCCCCCCTAAGCTCTGGACAGATCATTTCTGGGGGAGAAAGGTGTTTTCATGCCCATTGCATCTGTGACATCTCTTTGATGCTGCTGCCAGCAAGGGTGACCCTTATCTCCACATGTGGTGGGGATTTTGAAGTCTGAACTCGTCTGCTGGGAACTGGTCTGAGACCACCAACTCAGCTGACATAGGCCATGGAATAGCAATGATCTAATAATGTTATCATAAAGAAATGCATCACTTTGCACAACAGACTGACAATTCATCTAGATAACAGCTAGGAATTAAGAGTACTACAAAGCCCTTGTCTTTTTTCAGCACTTAGAGCTAAATTCTAATACTTTTACTCATGATGGCTAGCACCTTGAGTAGTCAGTCCTTGATGTGCTAGCCAGATGACATTTTGTTCCCTTTTATGTATTTCCCTGATTAACTTAGAATATCAGGGTTAGAAGGGACCTCAAGAGGTAACCCAGTCCTACCCACTGCTCAAAGAAAGACCAATCTGCAGACCAATTTTTGCCCCAATCCCTCCCTCAAGGATTGAGCTCACAACCCTGGGTTTAGCAGGCACCTGCTCAAACCACTGAGCTATCCCTCCCTCCATGTGCCTTGGCACTTGGCACAACTGAAAACCAATTCTTTGTATACTTATCTACAAGGCCCCAGCCTTGCTCCCAAACTATGCTACTCACGCTTGTAATCATTAATGCATGTTTTTTCTATGTTTTTGCTTGCAGGGCACATTAATCAGGCACTTGGGTTCAACTACATATAACTACATTTCTGAATGCAGTAGCCATACATTTGGTTGCTAAAATTCCCTTTCCACTAGCTATGAAGTTCTGGTAATTAAGAAGAAAGATTTGTTTAAAGCTGTTTAAAAACCTCTCTTTTGATCAGGAATATCAGGTTCGCCAAACTACTGTGTCTTGATTGGTGGAGATCTGAATGTGCCCTTGCTAAGGAATATTACATAAAAGGCTAAAATCACAAGGATGCCCATTGCACAGAAAAACACAGTGGTCCAGCTACAAATTAATGTGATGCTCCTCATGCACCAGTGATTAAAATTCAGTGTTGACAGGATGAAACCCAGTTATTATTTTTTTAGAGAAACAAAGAAAACCCAGATGATAAAACTGAATAGGTTGGTGCAGCAAATCCAACAAAAATATGACAGTTCTAGGCAGCTGTGATTGGAATCCTTCCTCTGCTTGAATAATAAAGGCTTTTGCTAATTTTAACCAGAGCCGAATCTGAAAAACCTGCAGTCTCATGTGACTCATGGAGCCCCAAGGGAATAGGAGGTGGCGGGGGGGAGATGTGTGTGTGTGTGTCTGTGTGTATAATCTAACAGTGCCCAGAGGTTTTGAGATCCTGGATTCCACTTCAATAGCACAGGCCAGATTCATTAAAAAACCTGGCTACATTCCAGCAGTTAAAATTGAAGCAGCATATTTATTGCATTTTGCTCAAATAAATCTGAAAACGTGTGAATCATATCCCTTGGAGAGATGGGGAGGAGAAGTAAACAATCTCGGGCTAATACTTAGAAGAGGAGTATGTTGAAGAACAAAGATGTAGAAGGGTTATTGTTGCAGGGAATCTGCTGGGTGCTTGTCGAGTCGGAGGTTTTTGGAAAGCTAGACTTCTCCGCCATTTTCTCCATTGCTGCTACTCTAGCCTCAAACGTTCTATTTACTGTTCTCTATTAATTTTTTTTTTTTTTAATCACTCCTTAGCTTGTGAGGCTTTACTGTGTGGTTCTCTGTGGTTTCCCAGATGCTGTTCGTGACGTTGGCACCTCACCCCAATAGCAACTGCATTGAGCTGGGATTCAATTATAGCCTTTCTGGCACAGGCAGATTGGTTTTTCAAAGATAGCATATTTTGGGGAAGGATTTATTTTTCCCCAAAGCAATTTTGATTAAGAAAGCGAAGCGCGACTCGTAGCTCAATCTTGCAAGGCGCAGGATGCCTCGTGACAGGTCCTGAGTGCCCCTTGACTCCAGCACCACCTAGAAAGCATTCAGCACCTCATAGGATTAGTTCCTGAGGGAGTAAAATGTGAGCTAAGGGTTTGATACAAAGCCTGTTTAAGTGAATAGGAGCTTTTCTGTTCATTCCAGTGGGCTTTGGACCATGCCCATAGAGTCCAAGCATGGGACTCAGGGACTGCCCGAAGTTCTAATCACACCTCTTTCACTGATGCGTCTCAGGCCTTGGACAAGACAATTAGGCCAAAATTATGAAATGTGGGTACCTAATGGGAGACACTTAAATAAGGGGCCTTATTTTCAGAGAAGTTGACTGCCTACAACCTCCAGTGAAGTCAATGGGAGCTGCTGATGGACAGAACCTGTCCAGATCAGAGTATTAATTAGGTGGCCAACTTTGGGCACCCAAGTTTGAAAATGTTGACCATCCCCTGCCTCAGTTTCCCTTATCTGTAATATTGACATAACCAGTTACCTAAGTCACTGAGATGGGATAAGTACTAGGTATTATTATAGAGGGGGAAAGTTGCTTGTTTAAATAAATTATGCTGAGTTGTGCAGTCTTTGAGGGCAGAAACTGTCTTTTTTTTTTTTTAATTACTTATGTGTCCAGTACCTCCCCTTGATCCCTTACTGGGGCCTCTAGGAACTACTGCAATGCAAATAAATAAACGAACAACCGTAACAATCCAACTAGCTACACTTTTCAGGGAGTTGCTGGTGTCACTCGGCATTATTATTAATTATATTGCTGTAGTGCCATTAAGTCCTGGTTATGGACCAGAATCTGATTGTACTAGGCGCTGTACAAACTCCGAAGAGAAGGACGGTCCCTGCTCCAAGGAGCTTACATGGTGAAGCGACAATAGTACCAAGGAACTAAAGCGACCTACAAAGTAACGCAGCCTGGCTCCAATTCAAGACTGGGCTAGATTTTATTTAAATTAACAATACCAATAGATCAGAAGGCAAGAACAGCACTGAATTAAATACAGATATTGGGCCCAAGCCATTCATCTCAGACTTGATATGCAACCTCCCCATTCCCTTAAAGGGCCGAGGAAGTGTTACTATTTTGCAAATCTCTCTCTGGCAGTTTATGTATTTAGCTGCAGTGGTGAAAGCAAACCGAGGCCACTGTGTTGCATTAAAAATGGAAGATATGCAAGAGTGACTTCCAGCCGAGACGAGCTCAGCACAGCTCCTAATAGCTTGGCCAGAGAGAGGGTCCCTTCTGGTTCGTCTCAGAGCCGCTGATGACGGACCACCGGGGGCCCCATTAGCGTGCGGTGAGGTGAACAAAAAGGGGTTGTTTTTGTTTTGCAAAACTTCATTGATCAGGGTTTTGTTTTGGGAAATAAAATCCGGGGGTGGTTCAGATCTGGGTCCCATTTTGTACTGAATCCCTGGAGTTTAAGAATAATATTGTGCATGTCTAGTATCATCCATATGAACAATGCAAAACACGTTAGACCAGTGTTTCTTAAACTATTGTACTGGTGACCCCTTTCACATAGCTAGCCTCTGAGTGCGACCCCCCCTTATGAATTAAAAACACTTGTTTATATATTTAACAGCATTATAAATGCTGCAGGCAAAGCGGGGTTTGGGATGGAGGCTGACAGCTCGCGACCCCCCAGGTAATAACCTCGTGTCCCCTGAGGGGTCCCGACCCGCAGTTTGAGAACCCCTGTGTTAGACTCTTAAACAAATTTAGCTTCACATACCCCCAGGAGATGGGCAGTATTTCCCCGTTTCACAGACAGGGTAACTGAGCAATTTCATACTGTCACTGCAGTCAAATCTCAGTGAGGTTTCATGGATGCACAGTATAGGACGGCAAAATTTGGCCCTTATGCATTACTCCACAAATATCTTTATTGGCATTTTAGATAAAGATGACCTATTCCCAGAATAGCCTAAACTCTTTTGGTAACTGGATCCACAAAGAGAGGATCCAGCATTTATTAAAGTCCCTGGGGAATCTCTCCACTGACTTTAGTGGGAGTGGAACTGAGCCCAAAGTGCAGATACAAGGTGCCATAATAATGAAAGAATTGCTCTGTTTGGCGTTCTGAATGTCACAGCAGATGCTCAGCTAAAGCAAGGCACTGATAGAGCCCCTTACGTCCCTACTAAAACCGCAAGGAAAAAGTTCTCAGAAGCTCTCTCACCAGCTGATGCTTCATCACCTAGGTGATACACGTTGTCATATTGAATCACTGCACCTTCTTCACACAGCAAAGTCCAAAGAAGCCACAAACCCAGGCTCCTCATCCAATGTCACTTAAAAAGTGACCACAAACCCACTCTGTATCACAAAAGGGGCCAAAGAGGCAGTACAAATGGGGTGCTGAGATATCGGACCCACAAGGAAAAAATAGCAGTGGTCCAAAGGGATATTTTGAGGGTTTTGCTGTTGGTTGTAATTCCCCTTCCCATACCAATTCCCTTTCCTGTACCTTTCCCCCCTCTATTTACCTGGGAATCTACTGTGGATTAGCCAGAGTATCTACCTAGCAGCTCATCTCTGAAACAAACAAACAAAAATTGTCAATGGAATCCCCTCGTAGGTCGATGGGAAAGATTTTACTTATAGTGGGTTGGGAGAGCTTTTCCAAACATTGATCCATATGGATTTTGGAATGTGTCTCATAAAATCTGTAAAGCACTTCTAACTAAGGCATGATCCAATGTCTACTGAAGTCAATTCCTGGTCTCCTATTGACTTCAGTGGGCTTTGGATTGGCCCCTAAGTGAACAAAGAAGATAAACACACATATCATCAGTGTGAAGCGTGTAGATTTAGTGAAAGTGTTTCCATTGACTGTTGCGAGACTCATGTGGCTAAATCTCCATGCAAGACATCAGAGATTTGGCTACAGAATTGTATTTATTAAGGCTAAGCAAGATTTGAGCGGAAGCAGTTTAAAAATAAAAGCAAAAGGGTCTAAATTTAGTGCCAACTCCCTGGTGCCTCTCCCTCCCCCATGACATATATTTTCCTTTAGGGAAAAACAAAATCTCCCGGGCAACTTGTGTGGCACATTATACAGTCTGTGAATTAAAACAGGCATGTTACAGACCTCTGAGAAACATGGTGTATAATTGTAATGCCAACTGACCCTCAACTGCAGTGGCACTTAGTGGCCTCCCCTTTCAAACAATCAGCTATTGATTCCCAAACCCTCCAGTTTCAAACCAACTTTTGTTTTCAAGAGGCATCCAGTCTTTGGGATGATTCTGGCATTGCTAATTCTCCTTGCCCTGAGGCTACTTGGTATTTCTACTGCTTACTTGAAGTGTTATCAAAATAAGGGCAACTGCAAAGCTGAATTGTTGAATGTTAGTTTTTCCCAGTTTTGGGGTCTATGCAATGAACTCATAGTCATACAAATGGGCTTTTATTACAGCAATCTTAGCACATTGACTGGAGGGAACACCAGGAAACAGAATTTAGGGGAAATACTGCACCAATGGATTGGATGGCCTATTGTAGCAGGTCTTTCCCAATGCAAATTTCTGAGATTCTACACTTATTTAGGAAAGTTATTTTATAATATCATAAAAATGTGCAACCCACAAAAGCACCTTGTATTGCTTTTTATGTTTTTATTATATATTGTTCAGGAAAAATCCTATAAAATGAGACAAAAAACAACCTGAAGTGCTCTAAAGTTCTATCTCAGACCTCTCTAATATTAACAACAACAATTTGCATTTATACAGTTCATTTTATCCTGAAGGATCCCAATGAACTCTGCAATGGTGACAAATCCTGGTATCACTTCAGTGTCCCAGTGAAATGCAGCAATCCGCGGGGAGAATGCAACTGCTGTTAATGGTGCATAACACCACCACACCAATCATTTGGAAGAGGAAGCAAACGTAATATACTGGCTCCAGGAGTGCAATTTGGTCTCCTACAAACAGGGATAGCTACTGTACGTAATATCAGCTGATGCCGTAACTCATCTAGCTCGCAAAGGGCTTGTGCTTTTGCTACTGAATGTCTCTGGTTGTAGTATCTGAGTGTAGTATCTGCATGTGTATGCCACTGTAATTGGTGCCATGAAGAATCTCTTTCAAATGAGGTCGGAGGGGAAATTTGCAATAATGTCCCACACAAAGGTTAGTTTAGCCAATACTCTTAAGATTAATACACAAAAAGTGCCATGGGGTTTTTAATTACTATAACCGAGCAAGACATTTAGCAACTCATCTTAAAAAAAAAAAGGCACTCTCAGTGATGGAATACTTCCTAATGTCAAACTGTAGCGAGGATTTAGCATTGATACGGAGGATAAGATGTCACCCACTGAACTGCCAACAGCAAATTCTCATGGCATTCTGTTCACCTCAGTGGCATCTTTCCCAAGTACTAATAAGACTCAACCCTGCTTAGCCTGTGAGAACTCTGATAAGACCCGGGCTTAAACTTTGATAGATGAGCACTGAAGTAGAATAACCCATATCCCAGGAACTAGTAACTACTGATTAAGGGCCTGACCTTGCAAACTTCTGAGCACCTCGGACAAGGACCCATCCAATCCCCATGGCAGATAATAGGAGTTGTGTATTGGGCTATGTCTTGGAGAAACCATCCAACACCTTCAAATATTGGACCCTATATTTGGATCTGGAAACAATGGAGTGAAAACCAATGAACTATGAGTCATATACCCAGAAACCGTTATGACAGATTCTTTTGGGAAATCTTGCGTTGCTAATAAAAGTGGTTGAAGGTTTAAAGGGAAGTCCCTTTGACTGGACAGCCTGTTCTGATTAACACGTAGACAATATGGCCGTGCTGAGATCCTAGGGACATGGATGCTATAGAAACCAGCTACGCCAATGATCATAATTTTATCTTAAGGTTTGTGATATATGATATTTTCCCTAAATCTCCCACTTCCGGACTCATTGATTATGGGAGCATCCTAGCTTTCTTTTTTTAAAAAAGGTAAGTTTCTGGTCCTCAGGGTGGTGAAGAAAAGCTTAAAGATTCAAAAATGTGAAGGCAAATAAAAAGAACAAAACATTTATCATTGATTAAAATAGCCAATCTCATAATTCTGGGGGGCCTGACTTATGGTTTTGAGCAGTGGGGGTCAGCAATAGAGGAAATCCCTAAGAATATGTAGATAAGAAGAAAAGCATGCGTCTCTCTACTGGTTTATGTTAAGGAGGTACTTCAGGAGGAAGAAGAGGGTCCAGTGAATTTCTGGATCGGAAGGCAATGGAAGACAATCCTTTCTTACATTCCTGCAGCTAACCAGAAGGCATTTATGTAGGGCTCTGTGAATCTGTACCGGCAGTGACCTGACTGCCTATGATATGGGGAAAAAAAATCAAACCCACACAGTACAGACACTTTTCCGCAATGTACTTGACTGGGCTCTGGTTGTTATCACGCTGCTGAGAAACTAGGACAGAGAGAGGTGGCTCCAAAGGCCATGTGACATGTGTCAGTGTGTCTCCTGCTCCTCAGCAGAACTGCTAACCTCACACTCACCTGGGTTGCCATGGGAACCTCGCAACCAGCACCTGCTGCTGCAAAATGAGCCTGTTCTTACCAAAAACTGAAAGTACTTGCAAAGTTGGGGAAGGATAACCCATGGCTCTTGATCTGGCTGTAGGTTCCAAGAGGAGCTGGTATTCTTACAAGTGTTCTCCAGTAGGAGTGAATATATCACATTATCTAGATCCCCTTACATTTGTCAGTGACCCCTGCAACTGCACAATGTGCATAGAGGCCCTGTTTGCATATTGTTGTTTAAAAAAAAGGGGGGGGGGAGGAGAGGGGCTTTCTGCTTAATTGATTTCCTCTGAATTTATATAACAGTTTTAAACCAGAAGGATCCCATGCCATTCCAAATGTTAAACTGAAACAAGTTGTACAAACATATTTATTTGATTATAAAAGCACAATAATTATCACACTTTCTAGGTGAATGTACAGTCAAAAAAAAAATCAGTACTTCGGCAACGATCCTGCTTGGTTTACAAAATGAATGGAACTACAAAAAAAAAAAAAAAAAAAAAAAAGAAAACAACTTTTTACACATAAACCCTGAATATCTTGAACAATCGCCACTGAGCTGGAAGGCAAGTTCTTTAATCAGACTCCATAAAACATGTTTAGGGGGGAGGAAAAAATAGGTTGTGTCTGAAATTTAATGTCCACAAATCCAACTTAATGTTTATTCTCCTTATTGAAATGAACTTTGTCATTTATTTGAAACTTGTATTACAGTCTCTCACTGTACCAAGTTATTGATCTCCCTGTGCTTCTTGTATAGTGCCCTTTCCACTCTCTCTGGCTGTGTTTTCTCTGTTTTCTTTCTTTTCTCCTCACAGATAAGAAGCCCTCAGTTCGGAAATGGGAGAACTAAGCCCTTGCAGCCATTAGAGAGGGAAATGTCTTAGCACAGAAGCTGGAGAGAAAAAGAGACAAAGCCACAACTGAACGTCCGGGGAGCTTGTGGTTAAAACTTGCCTGCCCACTAAAAACGCTGTTCCTCATTTTGCTGGTGTGTTCTTTGAAAGCGTGTGCATGTGTGTTGGTGGGTCTTGACATTCCAAGTTTAGATCATAGATATTAGAGATGGAATAGACATATTAGGTCAGCTAGTCAGCAGCAAGGTGGTTCAAGACATTCAATTTTAAACGAATCAAATGATTGGGCTTCCATTATTCCGCATGTGAGAGTGTTTGGGGAGGGATAGCTCAGTGGTTTGAGCATTGACCTGTTAAACCCAGCGTTGTGAGTTCAATTCTTGAGGGAGCCACTTGGGGATCTGGGGCAAAATCAATACTTGGTCCTCCTAGTGAAGACAGGGGGCTGGACTTGATGACCTTTCAAGGTCCCTTCCAGTTCTAGGAGATGGGATATCTCCATTTATTATTATAGTGTTCCTAAGTCTAATAGATTTCCCTGTTATGAACCTTTCCTGACTTTGGGTTAACTTGCTCCCCATGACTAAGAGTTTCAAAAGTAACTTGTTATTTGGGGTGCCTTAATTTTTAGATGCCCAATTTCAAGGAAGTGCTCAGCACCTGCTTTCTGACAAGCAGGCCTCCTTTAAGGTGTCTCAGACGATGTCAGTCAGAGTGGTGGGGGGAAAAAACACACACTTCCTAACTGACATAGCTGTGGCAGTAAAAAACACCCAGTTCAGATGCAACTATGCTGACAGGAGAGTGCTTCTGTCAGCATAGCTAGTGTTGTGCGGAGGCGGGGTTACTATGACAGCAGAAAACTCCTTTTGTCAGTATATATTGCATCTGCACTAGAGGACTCTCCCAGCATAGCTGCACTGGTGTAGCTGTATCAGAAAGCCTGTGTACTGTAGACTAGCCCTACGTCTGGAGAGAACTTGGGCTGAAATGTCAGTATAAGAACGGCCGTACTGGGTTAGACCAAAGGTCCATCCATCCAGTATCCTGTCTACCGACAGTGGCCAATGCCAGGTGCCCCAGATGGAATGAAAAAACAGGTAATGATCAAGTGATTTCTCTCCTGCCATCCATCTCCACCCTCTGACAAACAGAGGCTAGGGACACCATTCCTTACCCATCCTGGCTAATAGCCAGTAATGGACTTAACTTCCATGAATTTATCTAGTTCTCTTTTAAACCCTGTTCTAGTCCTAGCCTTCACAACCTCCTCAAGCAAGGAGTTCCACAGGTTGGCTGTGCGCTGTGTGAAGAAGAACTTCCTTTTATTTGTTTTAAACCTGCTGCCCATTAATTTCATTTGGTGGCCCCTAGTTCTTGTATTATGGGAACAAGTAAATAACTTGTATGTGGCTCATGTCATGTTATTCACCATGTAGCTTTTGTGATGGACTTTTCCCCATGTACAGGTTTTATCATATGAGAATGAACATGGACATTCCATTATTCCCAGCAGCACACCAAACTCTAGGAAGAAAGGACCGCTTCAATATCACATGGGGATGGCATCCCATCATGACCAAAGATTGCTGAAAAAATGTCAGACAACCAACTTCATGCAATGCAATGTCACACGGTGAGCCCTAGCTGTGACAATTGATACCCAAAGCTATGATGGGTTCCCTTCCGGATGCATACGCATGGATATAATCTGTACTATACAAATATTGGGCAATAGCTTTAAATACTATGGGAAAAATATTGTTCCCCAAACTGAATTTTGGTCATTGACATTGCCCTGTGCAGAGAGACTCCTTTAGGGAGGTTATGTCCCCTCTCCCCAATGAGCCAATAGTGCTAATGTTGCCCTCCTTCACCAGTGCCTACTTGGTCCATCACCAGTCTGCCTCTGTCTTCCTTATCTGGTTTCCAGAATCAGTTCTGTCATTCCCCTGCCCTGGCACCAAACCTGTTACTCACCAGTACTTTCTCAAGCTGCCCAGGCCAGTGCTAGGTCTGCCTTCAGCGCAGGCCAGGTTTCCTTTGAGGAACTGATCCCAGTTTCTCACCTCCCACAAAGGAACTAGCAGTAGCTCTCTCCATTCTCTGACTAGATAGACCAGCACTTGCAGAGACGCTGGCCACTGTGCTAGCTGGCTTGTAAGAGGTTAGTTTATGTTAGAATCATAGAAGATTAGAATTGGAAGAGACCTCAGGAGGTCATCTAGTCCAACCCCCTGCTCAAAGCAGGACCAATCCCCAACTAAATCATCCCAGCCAGGGCTCTGTCAAGCTGGGTCTTAAAAACCTCTAAGGATGGAGATTCCACCACCTCCCTAGGTAACCCATTCCAGTGCTTCACCACCCTCCTAGTGAAATAGTGTTTCCTAATATCCAACCTAGACCTCCCCCACTGCAACTTGGGACCATTGCTCCTTGTTGGTGGTCTGGTGGATATGGATGTCCCCTATTGTCCCCAACAACTGTTAATTCCCTCCGTTTGAAAGAAATGGGACTAAATTAAAGATTTGGTGACCAATATTAATCATTGGGATTTTAAATAAAGATTTTACATCTGTATAGTATATATTTATATCCACCTGTGCAGAGAGATAAGTGCGGGGAGACAGAGAAACATGAGAACTATATAGGGAGATACTTTACTGGGACTAAGGGCTGTAGCCTATAATTTAAGTAGGGGAGTGTGGCAACTGGAACTGCTGAGTGAGCTGGTCGAGACACGTTTGCTGAAGACACAGTGCATGCAGTACTGTAGGTCATCACACTTGCACTGCGCTGTTGGCACCTGGTTAATAGCAGGCCCAGCCTGTGTAAATCATATGAAGTACAGGCAGCCATTTTACACGGCTCTTGCACTTCTCTTCTAATCCAAAGCCCTTTGCAGCCAATGGAAAGACTCCCATTGAGATCTCAGTGGGCTTTGGATCAAGCACTTAATCAGGATCATTAATCTTTTCCAGTCATTCCCGCTACATTATTTTTCTTTGTTTTAATGTAAAATAGAGTGGTTTACATTAAAAACAAAACAACCTTGATTTGTAGATTGTTGAAACAAATATAAGGGGGTACTGTCCTTGTTCAGTGTATGGGTGTGCAGCAGAAAGTCCACTGAGCCTTTTATTCACTTGTGCTCCCTGTGCAGGGGCAAGGAAAATTGCTCTTCCTGTACTCAGGGGTCCTCTTGTAATGCAGCCCGAGGGCACACAGGATACCCTAAAAGTGCAGGTGAGAAAGTGGGGCCATTGCCCTGCAGGGTGAACCAATGCAGAGAGGACAGCAGTCTACACCATCCCATGAGGGTTTTGTGTTGGAGAGACCAGTTCCTCCCCCGGCATCTCCCTGGGTTGTGCGGTTCTGCAGTTGGGTCCCTGGGTTATGATAAAAGATAATGGTCCAAATGTAACTCTTGGTTTAACTCCGCTGAAGCCAATGGAGTTATACCATTGATTGATTTGGCACAGTATATTGTGCAGCTAGAACTGTACTGGAACAACTTAAGCACATCAAAGCACACTGCCAGATAGCACAACATACAGAGGACATATGATGTGTGTGCCTGTGAGAAAGGATGGATGGGCGGGTAGATAGCCTGGCATGTTTTTAAATTAAAAAAAAAAAAGAAGTAAAAAGCCTAAATTGAGAATTGTTTTGACCTGTGCTAAAGTTCTCTCCTTCCTCCGAAGTTCAGTTTGAGGAAAGGATCAGGTTAGTCATTTCCCATCAGGAACATGTGGGAATCTTCAGTGACCAGTGGTTAGGCAATAGCTAATGTTATTCCCTGGAAACTGTAAAATGCTGAACTCTTTTCTCTCAGTGTTGCAATTTCTGCTGACCAGAAAGTGATAAAGGAGAATGCGACTGCCAGAAGAAAGCCTCAGGCTACTACAGGTGGCCAATTCCCTCCGGAGCTCCTGTAGTTTAAAAGACTGGACCACCAGACAAGCTGCTGCACTCAAGAGTTCACATCCTGTACATTCCTGAATCGCACTGATCTTCTGAATGCCCTCAGAACTTGGGAATAGCTTCTTAAATCCAGCGTAAGCAACTCTCTTTGAGAACTCAGTCCCCATGTGCGCAGCAGACTCTCACAGATTTCCGTGGTTGAACCAAGTTATTTCCTACTGCTAGAGGTGCGGCCAATCCAAACCCCATGAATATGAAGACCCCACAACTTTTCATGAGTTTGAATGTGGTTCTAAACAATACAAGTGCCCCCTCTGTTAGTAATGGGCCAGACCAAAATCCAAGACATGAATGTACCTAAATTTAGGGGAAATTCGCATCCGTATTCAAGCCCAATCCAAATGTAAATGGCATAAATGAAGGTGACGTAAAGTCAAACAAAGTAATAAACAAACAAACAAACAAACAAAAACCCATATAATTTCTTTTCCAGCTGATCTCCTTTGGTTTGTAGGTAGCATGTGAAACTTTCCAAATACGTTCGCTATCAGCTGAGGATTCATTTGTGTGTGTGTGGAAGACATTAATGGGATTTGAAAGTGAAAACATAATTTAACCATCAGCACAAAAATCAAGGATCTTACTTCATCAAGAAAGATGCAATATACTACTGTAGAATAGCTCGGTGAATGGAGAGGTTCCACTTACTGCACATCTAAAAAGATTTGTAACATTTTTGATTCAGTATGCCCAGTCTGGCCCTTCATGGCTAATTAATTACGACATAAAAAGCTAAAGCTAAAATTACATGGATGGACTCTGAATCTAAATGTAAAAGTCCAAATTGCATTTCTGTATTTCAAAGATTTATGAAGCAATGGGAGTTAAAATAATCTTGACATTCTCTTCTTACAGAGGAGAAGTGGGGAGAAAATAACTGAACAGAAGCCCATAACTCTGGGGATGACCCGTAGTCAGATTTTTTTACCCTATCTATCATTGGAAGCACCCTGTTTTAAATATAATTCTATTGAGGAATGGCTCAACAAATAAATCTGAATGTTTGTATTTCAAAAAATACATGTTTGGTTAATCCAACTCCTAGTTTCAGGTGTAAGCTGTTTTTCCTGTTTTCCCCTGAAAGGGGAAAAGGAGATTCATTTTTATTGGGAGACTAACACAACTTTATTATGGCCCTTAACAGATAAAAATCTGTATTCTTATCTTGTGAGAAGAAAGATATCTGGTGAAATAACCATGTAGCTGGGTAGCTACCGTGTGCCCACAACACAGTAAACTCAAAGTTCAGAAACAAAGGCACTCAGCTAAGACACTTAAGGGAGGCATATAAAACTTAGATAGTTAGGAAGGTAGGTAGACAGATAATGCTAAGCTTTTATTCTGTCCCACTTCATTCAAATTCTGGGAAACTACAAGTCATTTGTTAGAAAGAATCACATTAAAAATGGTTAAATGTAAGGAGGGTTGTCTGTGTCTGCAAAAAGATGGCTCATTTTAGGGTGCTGGCCTAGAACTTGAGAGCTGGCTTCACTTCCCTGTCCTACTATAGACTTCCCGTGTGACCTTGAGCAAGTCACTTAGGCCTGGCCTACATTGTCTGTGGCATGTAGGGTACTTCACAGTGAAAGACAGGCTGCATCCACACAGTGGAGTGTAGATACATGTAACAGTGAAAGGTTCTGGCAGGGAGGAGGCAGGAGGGAAAGGGTCTTTCCCCATGGTGGGGAGTCTTTCATTGCCGTGGGGAGCTGCCAGAGTCTTTCACTGCTGCTGGAGTCTTTCACTGAGGTGGGGAAAGACTCTGGAAATAGGGAAGCAGTGCTAAAAACAGCAGTGTAGATGCAGTAGGCACTGCTTGGCTGTGTAGAGAGCTGTGTAAGGTCATACCCATAAGTTCTGCCGTGTCTTTACTCTACTCACCTCAGTAGTGCCTCACTGCCTACACTGCTTTTTATACCTGTGCTAGGGATGTGTGCAGTGTATGTACTTTGCATGCTGGTGTGAGTGGGCAGTGTAGACATACCCTTAGATGCTCGGTGCCTCAGTTTCCCATCTGTAAAATGTGGAATAATAGTGCCTCCTTACCTGACAGGGATTTTGAGAGTGTAAAAGCATTAAAGATTGTGACTTGTTCAGACAGTGTAGTAATGGGGGCCATATCAATTAGATACTATATCCTCGGACATGGATAAATATGTAATTATCTAGCTAGATTAGCTTAGAAAGTAAACTTTTGTCAATAGTTACTATATGGTTTGAACCAGTATCTCCCATTCTACATACCTCATCTATGGTAATTCTTACCACTCAATTGATTTACTCTGATCCTATCCTCAAAATTGTCTCTAATTTCCTCTTCCCCAGAGACCTACACAGCTGAATTAAAATCACTAAGGCAGTCTGGCTTTAAAAGCAGAGCAATACAGAGATGGCACCAATAAAAGATCTTAATACTCTCAAATATTTCTAAAATAGAGCTTTTCCCCCACAGTAATATATGAGGTGTACACAAAATACATGATGGGGTGGAGTCGCATAACATTTTACTGGCACTTATTTGGTATGTTCTGTGTAAGTTACTCATGGGTTTGTCAACGGTGAGTAATGAGATTGCAGCCATAGTCATGCCAATAAAATATATACATGGCACTGCAGAGAGCATACACATAGAATGGATACTTGTTCTAGCAGGATGGTAAGAACTGAAAATTAATACAAATAATATTAATTTCACACACACACACACACACACACACACACACACACACACATATATATAACATGATATAATGTTATTATTAATATTACGTTAGCATCTAGACTCCCCAACCAGGTTCGAGGTCCCATTGTGTTAAGCATTGAACATACACACACTAAGAGACAGTCCCTGCCCTGAAGATCTTACAATCTAAACATACAAAGGGCAGAAGAAACAGGAAGGGTTAGTATCCCCATTGTACAGATGGAGAACCATAGCACCGAAAAATTAAGGGCGATAGCTTGGCCTCAAGTGAAGGCAAAACTCCCACTGACTTCAATGGAGCCTGGATTTCACCTTAAGTGACTTGCCCAAGATTATACAGGAAGTCTGTGCTAGAATCATAGAATCATAGAATATCAGGGTTGGAAGAGACCTCAGGAGGTCATCTGGTCCAACCCCCTGCTCAAAGCAGGACCAATCCCCAACTAAATCATCCCAGCCAGGGCTTTTTCAAGCCTGACCTTAAAAACCTCTAAGGAAGGAGATTCCACCACCTCCCTAGGTAACCCATTCCAGTGCTTCACCACCCTCCTAGTGAAAAAGTTTGTCCTAATATCCAACCTAAACCTCCCCCGCTGCAACTAGAGACATTACTCCTTATTCTGTCATCTGGTACCACTGAGAACAGTCTATATCCATCCTCTTTGGAACCCCCTTTCAGGTAGTTGAAAGCAGCTATCAAATCCCCCCTTATTCTTCTCTTCTGGAGACTAAACAATCCCAGTTCCCTCAGCCTCTTCTCATAAGTCATGTGTTCCAGCCCCCTAATCATTTTTGTTGCCCTCGGCTGGACTCCTTCCAATTTTTCCACATCCTTCTTATAGTGTGGGGCCCAAAACTGGACACAGTACTCCAGAAGAGGCCTCACCAATGTCGTCTAGGGGGGAATGATCATGTCCCTCAATCTGCTGGCAATGCTCCTACTTAGACAGCCCAAAATGCCATTAGCCTTCTTGGCAACAAGGGCACACTATTGACTCATATCCAGCTTCTCGTCCACTGTAACCTTTAGGTCCTTTTCTGCAGAACTGCTGCCTAGCCACTCGGTCCCTACTCTGTAGCAGTGCATGGGATTCTTCCATCCCAAGTGCAGGACTCTGCACTTGTCCTTTTTGAACCTCATCAGATTTCTTTTGGCCCAATCCTGTAATTTGTCTAGGTCCCTCTGTATCCTATCCCTACCTTCCAGCGTATCTACCACTCTTCCCAGGTTAGTGTCATCTGCAAACTTGCTGAGGGTGTAATCTACGCCATCCTCCAGATCGTTAATGAAGATATTGAACAAAACCGGCCCCAGGACTGACCCATGGGGCACTCTGCTTGATACCGGCTGCTAACTAGATATGGAGCCATTGGTCACTACCCGTTGAGCCTGATAATCTAGCCAGATTTCTATCTACCTTATAGTCCCTTCATCCAGCTCATATTTCTTTAACTTGCTGGCAAGAATACTGTGGGAGACCGTATCAAAAGCTTTGCTAAAGTCAAGGAATAACACGTCCACTGCTTTCCCCTCATCCACAGAGCCAGTTATCTCCTCATAGAAGGCAATTAGGTTAGTCAGGCATGACTTGGCCTTGGTGAATCCATGCTGACTGTTCCTGATCACTTTCCTCTCCTCTAAGTGCTTCAGAATTGATCCCTTGAGGACCTGCTCTATGATTTTTCCAGGGACTGAGGTATGGCTGACTGGCCTGTAGTTCCCCGGATCCTCCTTCTTCCCTTTTTTAAAGATGGGCACTACATTAGCCTTTTTCTAGTCATCTGGGACCTCCCCCGATCGCCATGAGTTTTCAAAGATAATGGCCAATGGCTCTGCAATCACATCCACCAACTCCTTTAGCATTCTCGGTTGCAGCGCATCTGGCCCCATGGACTTGTGCTTGTCCAGCTTTTCTAAATCGTCCTGAACCGCTTCTTTCTCCACAGAGGGCTGGTCACCTCCTCCCCATGCTGTGCTGCCCAGTTCAGTAGTCTGGGAGCTGACCTTGTCCGTGAAGACAGATGCAAAAAAAGCACTGAGTACATTAGCTTTTTCCACATCCTCTGTCAGTATGTTGCCTTCCCCCTTCAGTAAGGGGCCCACACTTCCCTTGACCTTCTTCATGTTGCTAACATACCTGTAGAAACTCTTCTTGTTACTCTTAACATCCCTTGCTAGCTTCAACTCCAAGTGTGATTTGGCCTTCCTGATTTCACTCCTGCATGCCTGAGCAATATTGTTATACTCCTCCGTGGTCATTTGTCCAATTTTCCACTTCTTGTAAGCTTCTTTTTTGTGTTTAAGATCAGCAAGGATTTCACTGTTAAGCCAAGTTGGTCGCCTGCCATATTTACTATTCTTTCTACACATCGGGACGGTTTGTTCCTGCAACCTCAATAAGGATTCTTTAAAATACAGCCAGCTCTCCTGGACTCCTTTCCCCTTCATGTTATTCTCTGAGGGGATCCTGCCCATCGGTTCCCTGAGGGAGTCAAAGTCTGCTTTTCTGAAGTCCAGGGTCCGTATTCTGCTGCTCTCCTTTCTTCCTTGTGTCAGGATCCTGAACTCGACCATCTCATGGTCACTGCCTCCCAGGTTCCCATCCACTTTTGCTTCCCCTACTAATTCTTCCCTGTTTGTGAGCAGCAGGTCAAGAAGAACTAGGACTTGAATTGAGATTGCCTGAGTTCCACTCTAGTATCTTAGCCACGTCACCATCCTCATAGTACATTGACTGGAGTTGAAACGGTATTGGGCAATAGAATATGCTGCCATAGATCAGGAGCTACTATTGCTCACCAGAAGCTTTACCCTAGGAGCAATCGCTTCACTTATACAATAAGACTTCCAGTGCAAATACAGACTGGAGCTGATCATACCAGTTAGTTTAAAAAAGACCATGTTCTGGCGTAGGGTGATTTTATGTACCAAAAACTGCGTGAAAACAGTGGAGCACAATTTAACCCCAAATGTGCCATTTCCAACTGCTCAAGAAATCAGTGGTTCTGTCTCTCATCACAGGATGTGAGTAATGCACGCTGATTTTCTTGGGAACTAGTCACTTTCCTCAGTGGGACAGTAGGGTTTCAGGCACATAACTAGGGGCAGGCAATGTTGACAAGATTGAACCATGGGCAAGGCATCACATGAAGACCATTCATGGCAACATCATCAGAAGAAAAGAGAATGATGCATCCGACAAGGATGGAAAACAAAAAAACAACAACCAGGCATAAGAGGAGAAATCATCTCTGTCAATTAACAATGTAGACGAAAAATATATGGCATTGTACTAGGGAACTGACTCTCGGCTCAGATGTCTGCCAATAATACCAAGAGAAACAGTATGCCCAAGGACTAGAAGCACACAGTACATGTAATGTATCCAAGAAACAGGACTTCATTGCGAATTTAACAATATTTGATATTTTTCTTAAAGCTCTAGCCTCAAGATTCATGTTATTACATGAGAATATTAGCTTCCATTAAAAGTAACATTCGAGCCCTCCCGGTTGCAGAGAAAAGCTTGAGGTCAATCCTAAATGCTCAAAAACCAGACGGCAAATAAAAAGAACCCGACATTTATTTATTTGTGTAAATCTAATGATTTTTAAGCCAATCTCAAGAATTTTTAGGGACTCAACACAGGGTTTTTGAATGCCTGGGGTTTGCCAGCGCTGTATGTATGCCCATCACACATGCACCAAACCAATGTTAAATTTCCAGACTATCCAAGTGGCCGTCATGCAACAGGTCAGTATCCCAGAAAAATATTGATGCTGTAAGTTCGTGTAAAAACAACAAAACCCTAAATCTATTGAGACCACAGGTGGCACTAAAAAGCTAACCGCACCAAAACCACACGTGATGGCAGCACTTCACCCCAGGTTTGCAGCCAGCCAGGAGAAGCCTATCCTGGAATGGACTTCATCTTGTGTCCTTAACAGAATACACCAAACACCATGTCTCTTTTCATCGAAGACTGATCACTTTTCCTGTCAATGTGCTGCCTCACCAACTTACGCAGACCTGTACTGAGATGCTTTGTCACGAAGATGACCTGGTGATTAGCTCTATGCACCCTGTTGTCATGGGCTGTAGTCCACGAAAGCTTATGCTCTAATAAATTTGTTAGTCTCTAAGGTGCCACAAGTACTCCTGTTCTCTTCACACTGCCCCTGGCGTCCCTCACTTTCCTTGTCCCATACCTTGGCTGTCCTTGGTGGTGCTCTTGGCTTTTGACTGTGCCTGCGTTAAAGGCATGGCGAGTGGTGGAGTTTACTGCTGTCTGAGATGGCTTAGCTTTGCACCGAAATTGTCCATTTATCATGTGCATTCATCAGAAGAAGCCAGTGACACAAACGGCATCGTCATGACCACACCTCCTTTTACCTTGAAGAAGCTCATTTTCTGTTGTGCATACAATGCAGTTTTTCCTCATGCTCTTCAATTTAGTGCAGTCGGGGGGGGGGGGTGCAAAACTGTTTCCTTTATTCACTTCCTTCTCCCCTGGCACCTGATGCAACTATTTGCCTCGCACTCCTTCAATGCAACAGGCAGCATGGCTGTGCCCAGAATATTCCACTGCAGCCTTAAAGAACATCTTTTTGCCCTAAATATACTTAGCAGAGAGGGAGGGTCTGATTCTGATCTCAATGATAGGAGTAAACTAGGAGTAACTTCATTGCAGTCAGCTTAGTGTGAGATCAGAAGACGACTCAGACACAAGGATGGCCTGCCTGCCTGATTGATTATGGCATCAGTTGTAAGTTTTCAAAGCTTTTCTTTTTCCATCTTTTTGGGTTTACCTGCTAATAGGTATTTACTTCAAACTAAAATCATCATCATCATAATAAAAAGATTCAAGCGGCTTCTCCCTAAATGAGTTCATTTTTCTTGGATTCCTCTTTTTTTTTGTAGTAGGATGGAGACAGGGCAGATAAAAGCTGGAGGCTGCAAACAGAGAGGGTAAAGCCACCCACACATAGTGAGAATAACCAGTACTTAAAATCTAGCACCACCTTTAGAAATGTTTCCAGTCTTAAAAACGTAGTTATAAAGATACAGAAGGGGGCAAAGAAAGAAACACACACACACACACACACACACACAGAGAAATGAATGAAACAACTGTTTAATTTCTTACTGTCATTAATACCGGAGTATTAAATTATATCCCCCAAATGAATAAAAGGACTGTGTTGAAACAAAAACAAAATTCCACTGGATTGGCCTTGGATTTTTTTTTTTTTTTTGCAAATAATAATGCATGTGTGCAAAGGAACTCCTTGTCCTTACAAACATTTAGCTAAAAAATAATTGAAATCAGAAACCAATCCCTTCCACTAAAAAGGGCTTTTATTGTTCATAGATTCAAAAGGTAGGATTCTCTGCAAATCTTGGCAGGGTCCATCTCAGATCAAGTCAAAGAGCAAAGTTACCCTAGAGATCTGGCAGGGCTTTTTCCAACAATTTGAGCCAATATGGGCACACTTTCTGCCTAGGTTAATTAGGAAAGGACTGGGTGGGAATTCTTCTAATTTAATTGTTTTTTTAGTGCTTTCCACCCTGGGTTGGAAAGTGTTTTACAAATTGTATTAAACCTCCAAAAGTAGGAAAATATTATCCCCATTATACAGATAAGGAAACTGAGGCTCGCAGCAATGAAAGGATTGACTTAAGGTCACGCAGTGTCCTGAGTCCCACTGCCATGTTTTAACCACTAGACAATGTTCTCTCTCTGTCTCAGATCTAAGAATTCAAAATATTATTGGGTGAGTTTAGTATTATGATCATTGTATTATATGAACATTAGTAAATTACTTCTGTTTGAAATATATACATTTTTTCCAGATAGACGAAAATAGTCCTGACAAGGTGGGGGAAGTAATATCTTTTATTGTATCAACTTTTGTTGGTGACAGAGACAAGCTTTCAGGCCACGCAGATCTATGCGGTCTTCCTGAGGTCTATGCGGCTCGAAAGCTTGTCTCTCTCACCAACAAAAGTTGGTCCAATAAAACGTATTTCCTCACTCACCTTGTCTCTCTAATATCTTGGGAACAACATGGCTACAACTACACTATATACAAAAATAGTCCTGGTGATTGAAATGCTCTGTTAGCTGCAGAACATATCCTACCCAGTTCAAACTCCCCTTCATCCTACCAATGGACTATGGGTTTGGGCATTTCTAGGCACAAGAAGGTACTTTGGCCTCTATGCCTATTCAGTCTTTGACCTCTCTCTTTTCAGGCCGCCACTGAGGGCGTTAATTAGCAGTGAACGTGATGTTGGCTTTCTGATGTGGCTTCAGTGGAAGTTACTCTAGAGTCTAGCTAGACTCTCAGGACCAGATCTTTAGGCACCTAACTCCCATTCATTTAAATGAGACTTAGGTGCCTAAATACCTTTGAGGTCCGGGCCTCAGGTCCTAGATTGAGTTTGCAGGGCTGGCAGTTCAAAAAATCTTCTCTTGTAAACCGAGCACACATCTGAGAGGAAACTCATGGAGAGATGATGAATATGGAATGTCCAAGATGCCTTCTATGCAGAGTCACTGTTAGGGGTACAAAAGCCTTTTAATTAATGATTCTAAAGCACTTTGGGAATCTCAGCTGAGAAGGGAGAAAATGTAAATAGAGTGTAGGATATGATTAGTTCCAATTCAGTTTGGTTTCAGGGCATCTGAGATTTCCCAATAAACTCAGCAACAGCAGTAAGATTAGTGTAAAGCCGGCTCTCATAAAACCATGGTAAATAATGCTGCTTATGATGAGCCAACATTGTAGCATGCTATGTTGTAAAAATATAGTCCTGTGGATTTTTTCACCTGTATCGAATCTGGTTCAATACTTATCAAGTGCCTACGTGTCATTTAGTGGCCATAGCGCAGGTGCGCATACACACACACACACATTTTTAAGTGTCTATTAAACCCCACTGTAGCAATTTCAATCTGTTAAACAGAGCTGGAATCTGTGGGTTTGCCAGCATACAGAATATTTATCAATAGTTCTTGAAATGAAACAGTGCTAATAACAGGTATAGCACCAGTAGAAAATATATGCTACTTTCTGAAATACTATGGACATAACCCCCAATAGTGATGGACAGAAATGACCTTTAGATATAACGACTGTATTTTAAACTATCCAGGTTTCTCCAGATGTTTTCTCTAAATAAAAACAGACATTAGGAAAGGGTCATATTGGGGCAGGTTGAAAAAAATAATGCAATTTAATGTCTATTCCTTGGGCAGATGTGTGGCATTTCAGCTGTATCCAATAATGCCCACTGACACCTGGTTCAGGTCTCTTCGTAGCCTCTAACAACTGTAAAGATCCCTATCTAATGTCTCTTTAGATAGCATGTTCGCTACTGAACAGCCTCTTACTGCCTTTAGAACGTAGTGCTAATTAACGTGAACCAAGTTACAATATGTGCTAAAGATTCCAGCTTTGTTACTTATTTAATGAGCTTCATGGGATTTGAACATGAGGCTCAAAGTAACAGGGGAAACCTCATAATTAGTTTCAATTAGAAGAAGTTCCTACGCATTACGACTATTTGATGAACTGCAGAGGGAGAAAGAACCACTGAACAGATACAAATCACTGGCTTTGTTTCATTTATTATTATACTTATTTTCTTCTTAATTAGTGCTGATTGGTTTATAATCCTAATTAATGCAAAGGAATTTGGAATGGTATACAATGGTATGGCTTAGAAGATGCCAGAGTGTACAACTGCTAAATTATTGTTAATTGTTATTTACATGAGGACAGGAAGACTAAGTAATGTGACGCCTAATTAGCATTAAGGATATGGTTTCCATTTCCAAATTCAACTAAGGCAAATGGGATAAAATGACTATGGTGTAAATTAACATCGAGTCTCCGAAAGTCAAAAGTTACAATATCAACATTAAAAACAAAAAAAGGAGAGCCAAGGAATAGATAGGGGATCTAAAGTGGACACCATTAAAAGTTTTACATTTGCCATTTGCAAGTCCTTAATGTTATACTCACTACAGGGAATACCAGCAGTACCATGGTAATGTTAATTAGGCAACACTGTAAAGATTTTAATGGTGACCACAGAAATGACAGGATCATAGCAATGTCTGATTGCGCTAGTACACAGTGGTTAGATATCAGCTAACATTTGCCCTTTGGACTGCTCTTGTCACAGCTGTATTACTAGAGATGAATGATAAAGTTTCCTTTCAAAACTTGAAGCCATAGACACCTCAGATAGAATTCTTGAGTTCTATTCTGACTGTCACCGACCCACTCTGTGGCCTTGGGTGATCACTTAGCCGATGCTTCCTCTTCTGTAAAATGAGAATAATAATAGTCTGTCTAGTCAATCCACTGGCATTTTTATAGCGCTTACCACTATGGTAGGTTTACTTACCTATCTCAGAGGCCTTTTGTGAGGATTAATTATGTTCATACAATTCTTTGAATATATAAAAGGGCCATATCAGTGGCAAGTGTAATTATAATTACCTCATTGATTAGTCTCCTAAACTAATACCAGAAGTAAAATAAAGACTTAAAAGCAAACTTGGTGCGGGATAGGGTATATCTAAACTTTGAGCTGGCAATGTCATTTCCAGCTCGCGGGGACAAGCTAACATGCTAAAAATAGCAATGGAGACGCAACAACATGAGCTGCTAGCTGCTCTGAGCATGATCCCTTCTGAAATTCTCCGTGCACACTCAGGTGGCTCGCCCCTATTGCCGTTCATGCCACCACGGTTGCACTGCTATTTTTAGTGCACCAGCTCAATCAGAGCTAGCGTGGGTATGTCTACTTGAGCTGGAAATTATACCGCCAGCTAACAGTGTAGATATCCTGTTAGAGAGAAGAAGGCCACACTTTATTTTAAGATTGCGCCCTTTTTTTCCCCTCTGTGTGCCTCAGTTTGTGTCTCTCTGAAGCATCATAAAATCAATGGGTGTTGGAGGACTTTGCACTCGGAGTTGGGCCAAAAATAGACATTTTATGGCAATCGTGTTTTTTTCTGCATTCATAAACCTCAGTGGAAAGGACATGGCCAAGCTGACCTGTTGGGTCTTTTCCATCCCTAATGGCCACGATTCTATGAAAAGCCATATTCTGCATACTTCCCAGCATCACTGATAATCATACCTCATGGCTACCAGTCTGTGTTAAAAGCTGTCATTGAATTCACAGCTTTTTTTTTTTCCAGTGAGAGAGACAGTAGATATTTGATTTAAAAATAATAATAATGACACAAGCCACTGTCCACGCTTTACTGAGGTGCCTCATTCAAATCTGATTCAGGGCTCGGAGAGACTGTGCTTTTGCGGCCAGCAAATGGCCTTTCATTTACAAGATCAATTCAGATAACTCAGCACAGCAATGAGCGTTCCTGCGCGCAGATGCAGGCCTGTGCATGAAAAACACACAATCTACTTTCCTGGAGAAAACAGCGCATCCAAATACGAACAACCTGCATCTGTATGGATTGCACTCATTTAGGAGACTTCAGGGGTTTAGGCCCCAATTCAGCAACATAATTAAGCACGAGACACTGTAAGCACATGAATAGTTCCACTGGGCTTGTTTCCCATTTACTCTAAGCTGCTTTCGTACCACTCTGGCAGTGTAAAGAGACCTTTAAGAGGGCATATCCCACATAAGGCCCCTTTATGCTGCTAGAGAACATATAGGAGCCTGAATGTAAATGAGAATCTGGTGCTTAGAGTTCAATTGCAGTCATTACATGCTTAAAGTTACGCACATGCTTAAATACCTTGCTGAATTGAGGCTTCATTGCCGTAAAGAAAATTGTACTAAGAAGAATAGGTAGATTAATAGGCTTCATGGTCCTCTGTTCTCGTGAAATTCTAATCCATGGAATATCCACCTATATAAATTCCCCACTAGATACGGTGTTCTCCACTTCCTGTCTTAAACTCTCACATGGTGTTAGTGAACATTGCTAAGCAGCTGCTGCATTCCATTCCCAATGCGGCTGCATTTCAATGGTTGGTAATATTTATCTCTTCTTTATGTGTGTGTGTATCTATTAATTATACAACCAATTAGCAAAGCTTTTGGATTCATTTGGTGTGAGGACACTATATTGTATTGTAAATATAAGTTCATTATCCTCATTATTAATATTTTCATTCCTTAGCCCTTTTACCCTGATGCAAAACGTGTCTTAAGTGATAGACTCAAAGAGCTTGATCTATTTAGCTTAATAAAGAGAAGGGTAAGGGTGACTTAATTACAGTGTGTAAGTACCTATATGGGGAACAAAGATTTAATAATGGGCTCTTCAATCTAGCAGAGGAAGGTATAACATGATCCAATGGCTGAAAGTTTAAGATAGAAAATTTCAGATTGAAAATAAGGCATAATTTTTTAACAGTGAGGGTAATGAACCTTGGAACAACTTACCAAGAGTCATGGTGGATTCTCCATCACTGACAATTTTTAAATCAAGATTGGATGTTTTTCTAAAATATCTGATCTAGGAATTATTCCGGGGAAGTTCTATAGCCTGGGTTATACAGGAGGTCAGATTACATAATTACAATGGTCTCGTCTGACCTTGGAATCTATGAACCATTTTAGTGGGGCATAGGCTGACCAGATGAGAGGAAGTAAATATTGGGACACGTGGGGGGAGAGGGAGTCCGCCAGCGGAGCAAGCCGAGTGCTGCCGGCGGAGCGAAATATCGGGACAAATTGCGTCCCAACCAAAGATCAGTCGGGACACAGAACAAACACCTAAATATCGGGACAGTCCCGATTTTATCGGGACGTCTGGTCACCCTAGTGGGGCAACGGAGCTGCAAAGTGCCGGAACCCCTTACTAAAAGGGAACTGGCTGGCTCCTAGCTCCTCCCACTTGGCTTGTTTCTCCTGTTTCCCTGGCACATTTGCCTGCTAACACACAAATCCTCCCATATTATCTATCTTGATCTATCTCTTGCTTCTCTCTTTAGATGCTCCTGCTCCCTTTCTGCTATTCCCTTGCTGCAAACCTCTCTAGCTATGTTAATTAATTAATTAATTAATAATTATGATGATATATTCTTTGGTATCCAGAGGCCCCAATCAGGACTGGGGCTCCATTGTACTAGGTTTTCCAATACATAGGAAAACGCAGACCTCTCCCATACAGCCATCAATCTTAGGCTTGGTCTACACTAACCCCCCAAATCGAACTAAGGTACGCAACTTCAGCTACGTGAATAACCTTAGTTCGATCTTACCTCGGTCCACACGCGGCAGGCAGGCTCCCCCGTCGACTCCGCGGTACTCCTCTCGCCGAGCTGGAGTACCGCAGTCGACGGCGAGCACTTCCGGGTTCGACTTATCGCGTCCAGACAAGACGCGATAAGTCGAACCCAGAAGTTCGATTGCCAGCCGCCGAACTAGCGGCTGGGTATAGACGTACCCTTAGGATATGTCTACACCATGGAGACTATACCAGCATATATATCAGCACAATGCATAACACAGATGCAGCCGACACTGACAAAAGGGGTTGGAACACTTCTCCAAATGATGGTTGTTACATTGACAGAAGCATTCTTCCATTGATATATTTCCATTATTTTCTCATACGCCTGACCGATGTAGTCATGACCTTCTTAGCATAGACCAAGTCCTAGGTACCAATCCTGAAAGCTCTTCTCCCAGGACAGACCCCTGTACCTGCACAGAGCCTCAATGACTTCAGGGAGGTTCTCCATGGGCACAGAGGCTCAACCACCATGAACAGTTTGTAATATTTAGGCCCAAATGTCAACGAGGATTGGCACACAGATACTATCAACTCATTTCATAAAAGGCAGCAACCAGCTGATTAGATAGTGTCTTTCTACTAAATTTAGTCAATTTTTAAAATGGTGGAGAGGTGAAAGACTTTGCATCCTAGTACCCAGGAGCAATCTGAATCCTCCTATCAGTGCAACTGAGCCATGGTGATGCATTTGTGAAGTGTTCTAGCGATATAAACCAGTGTCTGATCTCTAATACATTTTGAATTGCAATTTGAGCGTCATCATGGCCAGGTCACCATTGAAACCAACTTTTTCTCAATGGATTTTACCAAGTTAAACAAAGGTTTTGATTGACTGATCTAGGGCTTAATCCTGTTCAGATTGAAGTCAACGGGAGTTCTATTATTAATTTCAGTGGGAACAAGAATAGCTATTTAGGATCTGATACTAGCACTCATTACAGTAGCAACTGAGCACTTTATTAATATCTGAGTCCTATGCACAGCAGTTACGTTTGGTTCCACTTATTGACTGAGGGAATGCCTATCAGTAGCGAAGCAAAAACACTGTATGTTCATTTACTCGCTTAAAAAAAAAGAGAGAGGGTCTTAACAGAGTGGATTAGACAAGAGAGACATAAGGAGACATTAGAAATTGAATGACATTTCCTGAGCATTGCCAGGAATTTAGGTGAGATCACATTCAAGGGCTAAAATCCCCAACTCTTTATCTTTCTAACCACCCATGCCTCTTAACTTTCACAGTGACAACACTAATAAAGGTCCGAGACTGTGACCCAAAATCAGAAGTTGCCTCAAACATTAAGAAACATTTCAGAAAGCTCCATATTCAAATAGCTTGAGGAACTTGATGCCTTAAGTTCTAGATTTCACTTCCTTCTGAGGCTGGTGTATCATAGAAGATTAGGGTTGGAACAGATCTCAGAAGATCATCTAGTCCAACCCCCCTGCTCAAAGCAGAACCAACCCCAAGTAAATCATCCCAACCAGGGCTTTGTCAAGTTGGGCCTTAAAAACCTCTAAGGATGGAGATTCCACCGCCTCCTTAGGTAACCCATTCCAGTGCTTCACCACCCTCCCAGTGAAATAGTTTTTCCTAATATCCAGATGTGGCCTCACCAGTGCCAAACAGAGAGAATAATCATTTATAGTGATTTTATAATAGTGACCAGAGTTATTGTAAAATTGTTACCATTTGATGGCTGTCCGGTGGCCTATGGAAAATGAACGTGTTTCCCATTCCAGTTCCCAATTCACAGGTGACCACATCACAAAACAACCATCAAATATGTTCTAATTAGCACGCTTCTTGGCAAGGAACTGTTCACTGAAGCCTGGAGGGAAGGACTGAAGCAGATTGGTGGCACAGCATTGAGGAAGCTTGCATTACCAAAGACTTTGCTGTCCTTGCTGTACCCCTCAGCTAACTCCTTTCTCCAGCTGTCCTTCAGTACATACGTGGGAGCCTTATTTGCCTTTATGTTAAGACTTTTATTTTTTGGTCCTTCTTTTTAAATACAGAGCAAATCCTTGTATATTTTTATGTACCATATTGTAATTGACAAAAACACTAGAAAATATTAATGGGTTTTAGCTGAGCTTATTGGTGATAGTAAAACTTGAGAATTCAATTTGCTCTCATGTAGCTATGTGGCTAAGTCACCTTTGGATTATTTTCCTAGTAAATAAAATGAGATTTGAATTCAAGTCTTCAGTCTCTATGAAAAGACTTGACTGACACAGTTGCTTTTGTTTTTCACTTTATCAACAGGGTACGGTGATGAGATGTAAATAAAAGACACAATAGTGTGAAGCTGAAGTTAGAAAAAAGGAAACTGGAAATAAAATGCTACTTTTTAACAGTGAAGGTAATTAATCGTTGGACCAAATTATCCATGAAAATAGCAAATTCTCCATCATTCAGAGCCTTTAAATCTTCTGGAAGATATCCTCTAGTTCAGCCACAAATGATTGGCAATGGCGGATTAGCCACTGGGCCAATGGGACCTGAGCCCAGGATCCCTGGCCGACTGGGTGCCCCCGCTCCCTGATCCACTCGGCCCGCTGGGCGTTCCTGCCAGGAAGAGGGGTTGGGCCGCGGTGGCTTGCCCCACTCCTCCTGGGCGCTCCAGCCAGGGAGCAGGGTCGGGGACCGGGGGTTTGCTCTGCTCTGCCTGGTATCAGGAGCAATTGGCGGAGTGGGACAAGCCCCTGTCCTGGACCCTGCTCCCTGTCAGGAGCACTGGGAGGGTGAGCAGGCGGAGTGGGGCAAGCCCCCGTGCCCTGGCCCCGCTTCCCAGGAGGAGCACTGGGCAGTTGGAGTGGGGCAAGCCCCTGCGCCCCAACCCTGTTCCCTGGCATGAGCACCGGGACAGAGACGGAGGGGAAAACGCAGGCAGAAGCAGTAGGGAGGGGCCCCCACTTGTTCTGGCCCAGGGCCCCACAGAACCATAATCCACCTCTGATTATTGGCCTTGATTGTCTTCACTTAAATAGAAGGGAAGAATAATTTCCTCTGTCGCAGTGAAATTCTCTTCCTTGTATTATGCAGGAGTTATGGTTAGAAGATCATGGTGGCCCCTTCTGGCCTTAAAATTCACAAATCTATTTTGCAAAATCGCCATGGGACTTAATCCCATCAGTACAATTCCAGGAGTGTTTTCTCCTTCTATTGCATGCACATAACTGACATTAAGATTAACTGGAGTTACACAAGTCATCACCGAGAGAATAGAACTCAAACAGGGAAATAAAGAAGGAAATCTGAGCTATGATACCCAGGTTCCTCTACATCCGTTATTGTTTATTATATTTAATATTAATTATATTATTATTATTAACTATTTGTATGGCTTAGCGCCATCTCAGGGTCCCATTGTGCTAGGCACTGTACAAACACATAACAAAAAAGACAGTCCCTGCCCCAAAGAGCTTATAATATAAGCATATAATAAGAGAGAACAGGAAGAAAGAGTAAACTGATGAGGAGTGCCCAAGGTAAGAATGGGATGATTAACAGCAAAGACCACTGTAGAACATCTGCCTAACCATTGCTCAGTCAAACTATGGGCCCTGCCCTGATCCCATTGAAGTCAATGAGACAAAAGGAGCTGAAGGTGGATTACTGAAATGAAGGAGACCTGAGATAAACTGAAAACAGTTAGTGAAAGTAAATAATGTATAATATTTATATATACACAGCCATGCCTACACACATACATATGGGTACTCAGATCTATAGAGAAATGTACTTCAAAATTTGCAAAATACATAGCATGTCTGACTCATAAATAATACTAAAGTGCTTTGAGATCTACAGGCAAAAAAGTATGATACCAGCTCTAACTGTCATTATTGTTATTATTGATTTGATAGTGAATAATACCCGCTGCATGGGACTGAATCTCACAATTAATGTTTTACTGTTATTGGCTTTCAATTAAGTCAGAAAATGATGGCTTTTTTGCGGCCTAATTAGTTAAATGTTGGCGCACAAAACAAATGGTATCAAATCATATCCTGAACGCTGACAAAAAGTAATCTTGCAGATGTTAAATATGGATTAAGCCCAGCTAGCGAGGCATCTGAATATCGTTCCCCAGTACACTGCAATTAAGTTCTGTTTATATTTTTAACAATTTGCTGTACAGTGCCTAGAAATATGGCCTTATGAACTTCAGAATGACGTGGCTATTAAAATATCCGCATTCACCAAGTGTTATCTTGCTGTGGTAGCTGAGATACCAGGCCATGTTGATTCCTGGTAAATGCTCATATTTCATTGGCCACCACTGTATACCATTGGCCTAATTCTCATTTACACAATCGTCCCTTTGTATGACTCTAGCCGTATAATAGGGCTTGTAAATTACACCCACTTTGAGGACATTTTACACAATTAGGGTGACCAGACGTCCCGATAAAATCGGGACTGTCCTGATTTTTCGGTGTTTGTCCCACGTCCCGACTGATCTCTGGTCGGGACGCAATTTGTCCCGATATTTCGCTCCGCCGGCAGTTGTTTTTTTTGTCCACCGGCAGCAGCACTCGGCTTTTTTTTTGCTCCGTCGGTGGACCCCCTCCCCTCCCCCGGTGTCCCGATATTTTCTTCCTCTCATCTGGTAACCCTATACACAATGTTACAACAGTGTAAAGGAGCCTAAGTGTACATAAGAATAAGCCCCCATATACGTAAAATAACAAACTATCGTCCCTGACTCTTGACTAATCCAGAACTCCCAGAAGAGTTTTATATAAATGAATGCAATAAAGAATAATGTAAAAATGCTGTCTAGTATCTATGTTTGGTACATAGCCATGATTCTTTCCAGTGAACATCAGAGATGGTGTTGAATTTCTGTATGTCCTTAAACTAGTAATTCTAGTATGGCTAAGTCTTCCTCATCAAATCCAAATGGTCAAAATGTCCCTCTTCCTGGCTGGATAAAGTCAGATGAAAAGATGACACCTGGGTCTAACCTTCAGAGATTTTTTTTTTTTAAGTGCAATAAGTTAGTCTTACTCTGAGATGAATTCTACCCACCTTTATAGTGGTGCAACAGAAATGAATGCAACAGAGAACCGTAGGTTGCCCTTTTCCTGTGCCTCAGTTATCCAAATCCCAGGAGAACACAAATCTGTTTTCAACAACAGCATGAGGGTTGAATAATTGGGATTCTATTGTATTTTCTAGAGTGTTTGAAGCACTTGAAGAGCTTTGTTATAAATGTTAGCTATTCTTATCATTGTCTCCTCTTAATTTGGATGAAACAAATCCATGCACTCGGAAAACAATTACTCCTTCAGGGCATCTTGTGGAGTTCCAAGATAAATGTATTGTAAATTGGAACTCCGGGGCTTATAGCATCTGATCTAAAGTTTGGTAAATATTAACCTATTTCGCACTTCTTCCTCCCAGTGACTTGAAGGTGAACAGGATGCTTTGCAAGTTTTGAAATCTGATAACTCGATTATTTTTCTACCAGTTGATAAGGGAAATGTTACTCTGCATACTGGGAAAACTGATTACGAAGGTACCAATGTTTTGCCCTTATCTAGGATCAGTCCATGGATGTCATATTGAAATGTGATCCCTCTACAAAAGCTTGATAATATCAAAGCAAACAAGAAAGGTTCTGAGAAAGAAATAGGTTTTGTTCGATAAAATCCCTTGACTATAGCAACGAATGAATCTCATATTCATGGCCTAGGAAAACTGTGCAAGCCTCAGGGAAGGTCTATACTAGAAGTGCTACACTGGCACAGCGACACCCACGCAGATGTGCTGCTGTAGTGCATCTGCTTAAGATGTTATATGCCGATGGGAGAGCGCTCTCCCATTGGCATAATTACTCCACCTCCATGAGAAGTGGAAGCTATCCCGCTGACATAGAGCCAGTGTGGACAGCACTTAGGTCACTGTAACTTGCGTCGCTTAGAGGGGTGTCTTTTTCACACCCCGAGCTACATAAGTTAGATTGACTTAAGCAGTAGTGCAGACCTGCCCTAAGAGTGCTCCTTATATTATGTGTCAAAGACCAACTGCCCCAGAAAGACACAATTCATTTGGCCTCGTCCTAGAACAAGGAGATGCTTGGAAAGCAATAATGCTGAATGATATCTACAGCTGATAATGGACACAAACTGGATCCAAGCTTATAATTCAATATGGAGGCACAAGCAAAAGTAAGCCAGTGTGATTTGAGGCAGCATATACAAATGCATCGCCTCGCAGAGCAAGGAGGTGATCCTCTCTCTCTCCAGTCCACTGGTGGGATTGTACTCTTTTCAGCGCTACAGATGACATACCAATAAGATGTTGGCCAACTGGAAGATGTTTCTTGAAAAGGAAACAAAAATGGTTATGAGAATGGAACATTAAATTTGAGAGGAAACTATGAAAAAATGACCCCAGCCTAAGCATAATCATGACCAGGGGGAGACATTATAACTATCTGTATGTGTTTGATGGTGATGTGCACACAGGAAGAAAGAGAATTTGTTTAGGGCCATATAAAGAGCAACGGTGGATAGAGAAGTCTTCACCGAGAAGTCTGAAGGAATGCCTAACATAGTGAATGCTAATGGGAAGGGGGTAGGCTTAGCAGATAAAATAAAAAAAGAACAAGTTAAAAATCGCTTAGAAAAGTTAGATGCCTGCGAGTCACCAGGGCTGATGAAATGCATCCTAGAATACTCAAGGAGCTAATAGAGGAGGTATCTGAGCCTCTAACTATTATTTTTGGAAAATCATGGGAGATGGGAGAGATTCCAGAAGACTGGAAAAGGGCAAATATAGTGCCCATCTATAAAAAGGGAAATAAAAACAACCCAGGAAACTACAGACCAGTTAGTTTAACTTCTGTGCCAGGGAAGATAATGGAGCAAGTAATTAAGGAAATCATCTGCAAACACTTGGAAGGTGGTAAGGTGATAGGGAATAGCCAGCATGGATTTGTAAAGAACAAATCGTGTCAAACCAATCTGATAGCTTTCTTTGATAGGATAATGAGTCTTGTGGATAAGGGAGAAGCTGTGGATGTTGTATACCTAGACTTTAGTAAGGCATTTGATACGGTCTCGCATGATATTCTTATCAATAAACAAGACAAATACAATTTAGATGGGGCTACTATAAGGTGGGTGCATAACTGGCTGGATAACCGTACTCAGAGAGTTGTTATTAATGGTTCCCAGTCCTGCTGGAAAGGCATAACAAGTGGGGTTCCGCAGGGGTCTGTTTTGGGACCAGCTCTGTTCAATATCTTCATTAACGACTTAGATATTGGCATAGAAAGTACGCCTTTTAAGTTTGCGGATGATACCAAACTAGGAGGGATTGCAACTGCTTTGGAGGACAGGGTCATAATTCAAAATGATCTGGACAAATTGGAGAAATGGATTGAGGTAAACAGGATGAAGTTTAACAAAGACAAATGCAAAGTGCTCCACTTAGGAAGGAACAATCAGTTTCACACATACAGAATGGGAAGAGACCGTCTAGGAAGGAGTACGGCAGAAAGGGATCTAGGGGTTATAGTGGACCACAAGCTAAATATGAGTCACCAGATATATGAGTCAACAAATATGATTCTGGGATGTATTAACAGGTGTGTTGTGAGCAAGACACGAGAAGTCATTCTTCCGCTCTACTCTGCGCTGGTTAGGCCTCAACTGGAGTATTGTGTCCAGTTCTGGGCACCGCATTTCAAGAAAGATGTGGAGAAATTGGAGAGGGTCCAGAGAAGAGCAACAAGAATGATTAAAGGTCTTGAGAACATGACCTATGAAAGAAGGCTGAAAGAATTGGGTTTGTTTAGTTTGGAAAAGAGAAGACTGAGAGGGGACATGATAGCAGTTTTCAGGTATCTAAAAGGGTGTCATAAGGAGGAGGGTGAAAACTTGTTCACCTTAGCCTCTAAGGATAGAACGAGAAGCAATGGGCTTAAACTGCAGCAAGGGAGGTTTAGGTTGGACATTAGGAAAAAGTTCCTAACTGTCAGGGTGGTTAAACACTGGAATAAATTGCCTAGGGAGGTTGTGGAATCTCCATCTCTGGAGATATTTAAGAGTAGGTTAGATAAATGTCTATCAGGGATGGTCTAGACAGTATTTCGTCCTGCCTTGCGGGCAGGGGACTGGACTCGATGACCTCTCGAGGTCTCTTCCAGTCCTAGAATCTATAAATCTATGAATAGGTCTTCTCCATCTCCAACGTCTATGATTCTATCATACTTTAAATAGAGGAAAAAACAAAGTGAAACGCTGAATCCATTCTATTCGGACTACACACTAAATAATACAGTTGATTGTGATTTCTTCTTTTGTCATCAAATATTAATTAGATCCTTGGCAACTGTCTGTATTTTCTTCTGAGTCAGTTAACGAATGCATTAGCCATGTGAAATGATTTAAGTATGGAACTGAACTTTGGTTTTAAGGATAACAACATGGTTGAAGCAAAGACTAACCCTGATGATATACAAAACGTGCCAGCATTTGGTGACCCTTTTACATATCTCATCACAAGCATATCGCCATGTTGTCCAATTGAAGGTGATATATATATATAAAAAAAATCTATTAATCTCACCTCCCCCAAGGATTCAGTATTATTTAGCACTAAGAGAGAAGATTGGGAGTCTTCTAGGTTCTCTTTCTGGCTGATTGTGAGAAATGGAATGAGTCACTTAACATCTCTGTAAAATGGGAAAAATAGCATTTCTCTCACAAGTTTAATGTTTGTAACATGCCCTTGGATGAATATACTATAGAAGCACAAACGACTATTTATTAATACTATAGTTAATTTTATCTCATTTCCTGGGGCTTCTCTCCTTGTACTTCAGAGCTGCTCATGTCTGTGATATTTGAATTCCACCACAGCAGAGATGGGCAAATCTCAAAAAGTTCAGCACGTTTTGGATATAACCAAACTCTACAAAAATTCAGCTGAACCTTTTCAGTTAATCAACGTGGTTTGGAATTCTCTTGAAAAATGGCTTTCTTGCAGTAGTTCTCTTTCTGATCTTCACTAAATTAAAAAATAACATTCATCATTAAAAAAAAACCCAACCAAGTGCAACAGTCCACTAAATTTTCCTCAGCTGCAAATAAAATAATAATGGTTGGCTGTATGTTTGGGTGAAGGTTCTTCTTTAATCTGAACTGAGCTGAGCTTCTTGTTTATGCGCACACAGGCACAAATTTGAAATTTTCAAAGCAGTCTAGAGAATATATTTTCCATAGATTCTAAGTCCAGAGGTGACCTTGTGACCATATATAACATGAGCCATAAAACTTTCCTGAAATAATTCCTGTTTGAATTAGAGAATATATTTTAGAAAAAACATCCAATCTTGATTTTAAAATTGCCAGTGATGGACAATCCACCAAAACACTTGGGTAAGTTGTTCCAATGATTAATTACCCTCAGTGTTAAAAATTTACACCTTATTTCCACTCTCAATTGGTCTAGCTTCAAGTTCCAGCCACTGGATTGTGTTATATCTTTCTTTGCTAGATATATAATCTTCCAGTGAAATGAATGGAAGGTATATTCCTAAATACCATACATGGCTTTGAAAATCTCAACCTTTATTTTTAAAAGATTCTCTGTATTTACATAATAGACAGAAACAGCTCCAGATGTAACTGTGAATTTAGGATGAATAATATACATATTAAAAATTGTGAGCATAACTTTTAAAACAAGCCTCTCATTATGTGTTCACATACAACTGCAGTTGCAGATTATGGCAGTTAGATGACTCAATAGCACATTCAAATCAGGTAATTAGACATCCAGCTGCCATCATTTGCACCTTCAATTTACTTTGCCTAAATTTAATTTCGGAAGCAAACTAGGAGGCCAGTTTTGAAACTCAGTGCCTAAAAAATCTTTTGAAGGGTGAATGAAGTGCAATAGTTCATAGACTCATAGACTCATAGACTCTAAGATCAGAAGGGACCATTATGATCATCTAGTCTGACCTCCCGCATGATGCGGGCCACAAAAACTGACCCACCCACTCCTGGAAGAATTCTCTCCCTTGACTTAGCTGTTGAACTCCCCAAATCATTATTTAAAGACTTCAAGTCACTGAGAATCCTCCAGCAAGTGCCCCGTGCCCCATGCTGCGGAGGAAGGCGAAAAACCTCCAGGGCCTCTGCCAATCTACCGTGGAGGAAAATTCCTTCCCGACCCCAAATATGGCGATCAGCTGAACCCCGAGCATGCGGGCAAGATTCTCTAGCCAGACCTTCTGGAAAAGTTCTCTGTAGTAACTTTTAATATCCCATCATTGACCATTGTTATTGACCTATTGACTAAAATCACTGTATCCCATCAAACCATCCCCTCCATAAACTTATCAAGCTTAATCTTAAAGCCAGAGAGGTCTTTCGCCCACACTGTTTCCCTCGGAAGGCTGTTCCAAAACTTCACCCTTCTGATGGTTAGAAACCTTCGTCTAATTTCAAGCCTAAACTTCCCGACGGCCAGTTTATAGCCATTCGTTCTAGTGTCCACATTAGTACTGAGCTGAAATAATTCCTCTCCCTCCCTGGTATTTATCCCTCTGATATATTTAAAGAGAGCAATCATATCCCCCCTCAGTCTTCTTTTGGTTAAGGTAAACAAACCGAGCTCCTCGAGTCTCCTTTCATACGGCAGATTTTCCATTCCTCGGATCATCCTAGTGGCCCTTCTCTGTACCCGTTCCAGTTTGATTTCATCCTTTTTAAACATGGGAGACCAGAACTGCACACAGTACTCCAAATGAGGTCTCACCAGTGCCTTGTATAACGGAACCAGCACCTCCTTATCCCTACTAGAAATACCTCGCCTAATGCATCCCAAGACCGCATTAGCTTTTTTCACGGCCACGTCACATTGCCGACTCATAGTCATCCTGCGATCAACCAGGACTCCGAGGTCCTTCTCCTCTTCCGTTACTTCCAACCGATGCATCCCCAGCTTATAACTAAAATTCTAGTTGCATTACTTTCTGTGAGTCTAATGTTGCGTCCTGTTAAAATCATCAATTAGGCCAAAGGTCTAGGGCAAAGGTGGGCAAACTACGGCCTGCAGGCCACATCTGGGCCGTGGGACTGTCCTGCCTGGTCCCTGAGCTCCTGGCCGGGCAGCTAGCCCCCAGCCCCTCCCCTGCTGTTCCCCCTCCCCTGCAGACACGCCGCTGCGTGGGCAGCGCTCTGGGCAGCTGGGCTGTGTGCTCATGTAGGGCAGTGTGTCTGGCTCTGGCCAGGAGGCGCGGCTCCAGACATGCTGCTCTGAGCGGCATGGTAAGGGGTCCTGGGGGTCAGTCAGGGGGTGGTTGGCGGTTGGATGGAGCAGAGGTTTGGGGGGGGGGGGGGGGGGGGGGGGCAGGGGGGTGGGGGGGGGGGGCAGGGGAGGGAACAGTGGGGTTGGATAGGGGATGGGGTCCTGGGGGGTGGTTAGGGGCAGGGGTCCCGGGAGGGGGTGGTCAGGGGACAAGGAGCGGGGGGAGGGTGTGGATGGGTGGGAGATTCTCAGGGGGGCAGTCAGGGGGCAGAAAGTGGGAGGGGTCAGATAGGGGGCAGAGGCTAGACTGTTTAGGGGACACAGCCTTCCCTACCCGGCCCTCCAGACAGTGTCTGCCACCAGACTCTTTGTTGTTTTTGCACCCCGATGTGGCCCTCGGGCCCAAAAGTTTGCCCACCCTTGGTCTAGGGTGACCAGATGTCCCGATTTTATAGGGACAGTCCTGATATTCGAGGTTTTTTTCTTATATAGGCACCTATTACTCCCACTCTCTGTCCCGATTTTTCACACTTGCTATCTGGGCACCCTACAAAAGTCTGAAGAATAATTCTGCACTGAAAGGCGGATGGACTACATGAGCTAATAATTCTTGTGATTCTTACTTATGAACTAATTGCCTGCCAAATATAATTTCTTCTTAAAATCAAATCTGGTTTTGTTTTATTAGATCAAAAAAAAAAAGTGCCCAAAATGTGAAACTTATAAAAGAACCTTTAATTTTTGTTCACTTTCTCATTGTTTATATAATATAAATGCTGACACAACCTTCACTGTAGCAGGGCAAACATGCTGCTTCTATGATAACCTCATAAAGCTTTCCTGTTTGAAGGTTCTATTATTGTCAGAAAGATGAATGATAAAACAACTTTATATTGTGCAATCTGCAGATTTTATCGACAAAGGTGTCAAGAGCAGAAGAACGGGGAGTCTCTTGGCTTGTCAGGAGATAAATAAGCAGGATCTTTGAGGCTCTTGGCTTTATTCAATTTGTTTAGAAACAACTTGACTGTGAGCATTGATTCGATGCGAGACCAGTTATGGATTTTTAGGTAGGTACATACACACAATGGGAGTAATGGATGGCTCTGAACTGAGCACAAGGCTGCAATTCACTTGGGAGGCCTCACTGATGTCACAGATCAAGCGAGTGCTGTTGTAGGAACATGGAAGATCAGGGGGCAGATGGCAAGATAGGAGGTGAGGTTGGATGCTCCAGTGGAAGTGATTTCTTCTCTCACTCCAGTAACAGAGCACTTTGTTTATTCCATTGTCCCTTGTGGTTTCAATGTGACAAGTCAAATTTGTGAGGGGAGTGGGTGGGCTCCATTAATTCCTCTTCCTCTTTTAAAGCTTAATTCCCTCCCTCCTCCTCTGCTCATTTAGCGAAGTGTTAGCTATTGAGACTACCAAATAATCAAAACACTATAATAGTGATCAGAAAGACACAACAACCCAGGAGACTAACCAGACAGACTGCTCTGCATCAAAACTTAACCACTACTCCTTTTGCCGTCTCACAGTCCTCATTTGTATGTCATCTACCTAGACTGTCAGCTCCAGGGAGACAGAGCGCTAGTCTTCCCACCTGTCTGTAAAATGACTGGTACACTGCAAGTGGCATGTGCATCCAACAGAGATCATATAAACGTCATCTTACAAAACAGAATGTAAAATTGTTGAGGTCTAAACCCAGGTATAGTTGTTGGACCCTGGATCCTGCAAAGTGTTATTCACATGAATAAGGATTACTCATGTGAGCTGCCTCATTAAAGGCTTACTCCTGCAAGGTGCTGTGGATTGGGGCCCCAAATCCAGCAAAGAACTTCACTTTAAGCAAGGGAATGGCCTCATTAAAATCAGCGGGAAAACTGATCGCTTAACTATAGCATGTGAGTATAAGTAGATAAGGCCCTAGACGGGGACTCTGGAGACAAAGGTTCAATTCCCAGCTCTACCACTAGCCTGTTAGATGACCGTGGGCAAGTCACTTCCCTCCCTGTGCCTCAGTTTCCCCACCTACAAAAAGGGAATAACTATACTGACCTTCCTTTGTAAGTGTTTTGAAGACTAACAATGAAAAGCGCTATGTAAGAGCTAGGAGTTGTTATTATGAATATATTAAGTACTTTGATGGAATAGGGCCAGAGTGCTCAGTACCTAACAGGATCAAGCCCTGACCCGTTACTCATATGGGTAAAAGATTTGGTGGCCCAGTCCCACTGCTTCTATCACTATTTTTTAATGAGGTCCACTTGCCATGGAATAGCAGTACAAGCAATGGAGGATGCTTCTCTCCACTGCTCTGCCAATATGCTTTAACAGGGGGTTTATACTGAGTACTGCCCATGGCATTAATATAATTGAATTGCTCTCAATGCCGTGACTGTCAGTGAGGTAGCCTGATAGCGTTAACCACTATGGTGGGTCTATTATGGGGTCACATGTCTATTAGGATCTGGACAGAGAACACCAACTCCTTTCAAACCAACACTCATCAGACGGTAACAACTTTCACTTAATACCAACCTGAGATGGATTCAGACTGGAAGCCTGGAGATGAAAAACTCCTTGGCCAACCCCTGGAATCATCTACTCCCCTTGTATTATCCAGATTACCAGGCTTTGTCCTTCCACAGCAAATGCAAGACTGACTTGTTTCAAATGACCATTTCATAGTTAAAGATTTTAAGGCCAGAAAGGGGCTGCCAGATAATCTAGCCCGACCTCCTGTACATCACAGGCCACTAACCACCACCAGACACCTCTGCACCAAGCCCAGCAACCAGAATTACACCAAACTACTGCAGCCTTAAGGAGATTAAGTAGTGTGTGCCACGGGTGGAGAACAGGAGGGACTGAGGTGCAGTAATGCTGGTCGCTGCCTGAGGAAATTGATTTGCTGAGATATACCTGATGAATTTAGCATTTGTATTTTTGCAGGTAGCTGTAGCAATTTGAGGGGGGGGAAGTGCACCATTTTTTTAAATTAGTAACAGCAGTTTAAACACAGAGTAACTCCTTTATCTTCATTAAAATTCCTCTGGATTGATGCCAGTCTAAATTATTAATTATTATTATTATTATATGTTACTTGTTTAGCACAACAGAATTCTTGCTCAGTACAAAATACTAAATAAATGAGAACAGAACTTGACCCAATGTGTAGTGCTTTTTTTTTTTCTTCTGAATTGTTTTCCTCAGCCAGATCGCGAGGTAATTTCAGTTCACAGAGCTGGTGAGAAACCTGGACTGTTTTGATCTTTTGATCATACTTCCCCAACTACTCCAAGGTCCCTGTCTCACAGATAAGTCCATTCGTCTGTTTTATTATTTGTACAAGAGGAATGTCTCAAGCTAGGAAATTTAAACATTCTGTGGTTCTCACCACAACGGTAAACTGAAAAGAAAAAGCAACCTGCACCATGACACACAACTGGCACGAACTAGTTCATTAAAACAATAAAATAAAATAAAAACTAACCTGGCCAAATATTTTAAATAAGGCCAGGATAGTTGAAAGTAAACAGCGAATTAACATTTACACATGAAGGCTTTATTTTATTTTAAGTGATTGACTATTAAAATGAGAGAGAAAGAAATACTATTAGTTGATTGTTAAAGGACTGGGAATCAGGAGATCTGGTTCCTTTATTCCAGCCACTGCCTCAGACTTGGGCAAGTTTATTTAACTTCCTTGAGCTTTTCTGATTTGCCATAAAACAGTGTTGTACAACTCAAAGCTGATCTAGCACCTATTCTGTTCTATTCTATTCAATTCTATTCAGGTTCTTACACCAGGCTTATTGCCTTAGTATCTGAATATCAATGCTCTGCTCTAGCCATTAGATTAGAATTCATTGACTTTAGAGATGGAAAAGATCTCTTTATGGTATCTATTTGGCACTAACAACATAATATTAAAACACAGATTCACCATTTTTTAAGACCGCAAGGGACCATTAGATCATCAAGCTGACCTCCTGCACAACACAGGCCAAATAATCTCATCCAGTTACCTTGGTATTGAGCCCAATAACTTGTGTCTGACTAAAGCATATCCTCCAGGAAGGCACCCAGTCTTGATTTAAAGTCATCAAGAGATGGAGAATCCACCACTTCCCTTGGGGTTAATAATAATACGTAGGTGTCACAGGGCGAATCTCCCTGCCAGTGAAGGATTAGCTTCCACTGTACATTTTACAGCATTCTGTCCTGTCAAGTATTAAATGCTACACTGATGGCAACTTTTGTCAGGAGAGTATTCCGGGGCCTGATAGAGATGATGGTGCCTCTCCTAAGAGCTGCTCTGGGGAGGTGGGAGAGCTTTTGAAAGACCTCCTTTTGGTTAGTAGTTTGGCAGGGACAGCTTTAGGCCGATTCCCCCGAATCGGGCCCCGCGCCCGTGCCTAAGAGGGCCCTGCACCCTAAAGAAGAGCACCTAACTTAGGCACCTTTTTCATTTTTACTCACCCTGCGGTGCTCCGGGTCTTTGACGGCACTTCGGCGGCAGGTCCTTCACTCGCTCTGGGTCTTCCGCGGCATTTTGGCGGTGGGTCCTTCAGTGCCGCGGAAGACCCGGAGCGAGTGAAGGACCCGCCGCCGAAGACCTGGACCGCCGCCGGGTATTCGAATTGGGCCCTGCACTTGCTAAAGCCGGCCCTGTAGTTTGGTGGGCTCCTGCAAGACATTCCTTTTTTCCCCAAGGCAGCTCTAGCAGAGTTGCTGCTAGTGCGCTGACAACCTTGGCCAGCCTCCTACCTCCACCCTCCCACTGGGCAGTACCCACTATCAAAAAGGCAGAGCAGCATGCAGAGGGAAGATGCATGATTAACAATCCTAAGAGTGGAGCCACAGGCAGGATCAGGATGATGAGGTGGCCTGGCCGATGGGACCGAGGACACCACTCACACGCCTGGGTCTTGTCCTGGGACTCACTAATCAAGGTAATAATATACATTTATGTAGCAACTTCTATCCTCCCAAAGAACTTTACAAATAATAACCCAAGCAGCCACCTCCTTCTTGGGTGGAGGATAGTAATAACTTGGCGCACAGTTTAAAAAATATATATATAACATAAGAACAGCCCTACTGGTTCAGACCAATCTCCATCTAGCCAACTATACTGTCTCTGACAGTGACCAGTCCCAGATGCTTCAGAGGGAATGAACAGAACAAGGAAATTTTGAGTGATCCAGCCACTGTGGTCCACGCCCAGCTTCAAGCAGTCATAGGTGTACAGACACCAAGAATATGGGGCTGAATCCTGACCATCTTGGCTAATAGTCATTGATGGACCTATCCTCCATAAATTGATCTAATTCTTTTAAAAACCCAGTTATACTTCTGGCCTTCACAACATCCCCTGTCAATGAGTTCCACAGGTTGCCTGTGTGTTATGTGAAGAAGTCACTTCCTTATAGCTGCCTATTAATTTTATTGGGTGACCCCTAGTTGTTGTGCTATATGAAGGGGTAGATAACATTTCCTTATTCACTCTCTCCAATCATGATTTTATAGCTCTCTATCATATCCCCCCGAGTCGTCTCTTTTTCAAGCTAAGCAGTCTCAGTCTTTGTAATCTCTCCCCATATAGAAGTTGTTCCATACCTCTAATATTTGTTGTGTCCCTTCTCTGCACCTTTTCCAATTCTTAGGTATCTTTTCTGAGATGAGGTGACCAGCACTAAACATAGTATTCAAGGTGTGGGTATGTATCGTGGATTTCTATAGTGGCATTATGATATTTTCTGTTTTAGTCTCTATCCCTTTCCTCGTGGTTCCTAATATTCTATTCACTCTTCTGGCTATGGATGAACATTGCACGGGTATTTTCAGGTAACTATCCACAATGATGCCAAGATCTATTTTTTGAATGGTAATAGTCAATTTAGACCCTATAATTTTGTATGTATAGTTGGGATTGTTTTCCAATGTGCATTACTTTGCACTTATCAACATGGAATTATATCACATCAACCTTTTTGTTGCCCAGTCACCCAGTTTTGTGAGGTCCCTTTGTAACTCTTCACCTTCTGCGTTGGACTTAACTATCTGGAGTTATTTTGCATTGTTTGCAAATTTTGCCACCTCACTGTTTACTCCTTTTTCCAGATCATTTATGAATATGTTGAACGGTACTGGTCCCAGTACAGATTCCTGGGACCCCACTATTCACCTCTCTCCACAGTGAAAACTGAACTTTTATTTTTACCCTTTGTTTCCTATCTTTTAACCAGTTAGATCCATGAGAGGACCTTTTCCCCTGTTCCATGATTGCTTAGTTTGCTTAAGAGCCTTTGGTGAGGGACCTTGTCAAATGTTTTCTGAAAGTTGAAGCACACTATATCAACTGGATTGCCCAGCCATAGACACAAATATTGAACAATACAGTAGTCAGTGAAACTGACCTGGCCCTGGCCCTGTTCCCAGCCCCAGCTCCCAACGGCGGTTCAGGCATAAGAGGGGGCGTGATATAAAAAGTTTGGGGACCACTGGTCTAGGCCTATGGCTTACGCCCCTAAGCTGTCCCCCTCCAGCTTATGTTTTTCATGAAGTGCCAGTAACTTTTTAAGGCTGTGTCCTTGACTCATCCTTGAGCCTACCACGAGGTTCCTCTAACAGTGAGCTACCTTACATAGCGTACCTTACATAGCTTAGTTGGGGATTGGTCCTGTTTTGAGCAGGGGGTTGGACTAGATGACCTCCTGAGGGCCCTTCCCACCCTGAGATTTCTATGATTCTACCATCTGTGATGCAATACCAAGTGAGGTGAAGATGGATTAACTCTGAATGCCTGGCTTTAGTGGAGTTAAATCTGACCTGTCACATTATTTTTCAGCGTAGTTTTTTTGTGTGGTTTAATTATTTACATGCTCCGGTCTGTTTGATTTGGATCTTCTTGAATGTCAAAGCTTCAGAACTCAAATACAAGCCAAGCTTTTTTGTTGCTATTGAAGCCCAAAGTTAATACAGGCAGCAAACAATGGTGCCTCCTGAACCTATCTACACTCTCGGTTTAGTTTTCGTTCCACTTTGCACCTGCTTCCAGCACTAATTTTCTTTGCCTTGGGGGGGGGGGAAAGAAGTCCTCAAAAACAAACCTAGAAATTCCAAAGCTTGGCTAATTCCCTGGTAAAATTCTGAAAGCAAGGAACTTCTGCATGAAAACGCCAATAGGGCAAGCAGCAGTAGGCAACACAGGACTGGCCATATACACACTGCTATAGTACTGGTATGAAGATATAAGACATTGGGTCTTATATCTGCTAAAGTGAGTTAAGTACAGGTGTAAATTCCAATTACACTGAGATGGGATGAAGTAAAACTTTGCCTTCCGTAGCCCTAGTTAATTTCCCTGGATGACTGGCACCATATGTCATGCATGCCAATTACATTTGTGTCACATGGCTCCTAGCAGCTGCCTGTCCCTTTCCCCAATAGACCACACCCCTGACTAACAAGTTTCACCGAGAAAAGTACCAGTGTGGACAGCGCTATGTTGGGAGACGCTTTCCTGCCGACATAGCTGCCTCCGCTTGTTGGGGGTGTTTTAATTATGCCGGCAATAGAGCAGCTACAGGGGAGATCTTACAGGTGTGTGGCTGTAGCTGTGATGCTGTAAGGTCTGTAGTACGGACACAGCTTAAGGCCTGGTCTACTCTGAGGTGGGGAGGGGGGATCAATCTAAGTTACGCAACTTCAGCTACGTGAATAACGTAGCTGAAGTTGAAGTACTTAGATCGACTTACCGTGGTGTCTTCAGTGCGGTAAGTCGATGGCTAACGCTCCCCCATAGACTCTGCCTGCACCTCTCGCTCCGGTGTAGTACCAGAGTCGACGGGAGAGCGCTCGGCGGTCAATTTATCGCGTGTAGACTAGATGCGATAAATCGACCCCTGCTGGATTGATCGCTGCCCGTCGATCCAGCGGGTAATGTAGACAAGCCCTTAGAAATAGAGAGACACCACTCAACCCACCTTACTGTGGCTGGTTGCCTGCAAACTGACTGCTGCTAGACCCAGATTGCACACTTCCCTCCCGAGCCCCCTGCCTCCAAGCAGGGCCAAGAAAACCCCACAGGATTTAAAGTGATAGATCACAATTTTTCAATACACCACAGAAATAAATGTGTCTTGGAGCTATCTGGCAAGTGATGAGAACTCAAGGATTACTGGTTTCTAGTCTCATTTGCTACTCTTTAGTTGGAGCAAGGGTGTTCTCACTCTGCACTCATACTGGTTCATTCTTGGATTCTTCCTCTTCAGGTTAATCTAAGATGCTGCTGTTTGGATGGGTCAGTGACTCTGAGGCATTCACATTCTCAGCTCACCACAGGAGCAATTGCTTTGGCATAGCTACATAGTCAGTGACACTGCAGCAGCAGGGAACCTGGTGCAGAATCTCCTCACAATCACCACTGCAAATGATCCGTTCTTCTCTTTCTTGGAACCTGCAGAAATGGCAGGGGCTGTAACTCCCACACACTGCATAGCTGCCCCCTGGCTAAACAGCTTTGATCAGCACTGTTCAGCAAATCACTGTAGCCACTTACGCTAACTTCACCTGTTATACAACTGACAGGCTCATGCAGATGTTGTTTGCAGAATATTAGAAGTGATGCCAGCCGGACAGCCGGCACCACAGTATAATTTGGGGAACAAGAAGTTTCCTAGGCTCATTCCTAACACTGGTTATTTTCTTATTTAATTAAAAAATGTACTTGGCATATAAGGGAGATGGGTCAGTAAAGCTAGTCTGGCAACCTAAAAAAAAATAAGGTGATAATAACAGGCAACATGGATTTGTCACGAACAAATTAGGTCAAACCAACCTAATATCTTTCTTTGACAGGATAACAAGCCTTCTAGGTATGGGGGAAGTGGTAGATGTGGTATACCTAGATTTTAGTAATAAGGCTTTTGATACTGTCTCACAGGACCTTCTCTTTAAGAAACTACAGAAATATAGCCTCAATGAATCTACTATAAAGTGAGTGCTCAACTGGTTGGAAAAGTGTACTTAAAGACTAATTATTAATGGTTCACAATCAAACTGGAAGGGCATATCTTCATAAATGATGTTGGATAATGGCATAGAGAGTACACTTACAAAATTGTGGACGATATCAGGACAGAAAGGGTTGCAAGTGCTTTAGAGGACAAGATTAGAATTCAAAATGATTTGGACAAACTGGAAAAATGGTTTGAAATAAATAGGATGAAAAGTACTACACTTAGGAAGGAATAATCAGTTGTATAAATGAAAAATGGGAAACAACCGCCTAGGAAGGAGTACTGCAGAAAAGGATCTGGGGTCTACAGTGGATCACAACTAAATATGAGTCAACAATATAATACTGTTGCAAAAAAACAGTCTGGGATGTATTAGCAGGAGTATTGTGAGCAAGACATTAGAAGCAATTCTTCCACTCTACCCAGCACTGATAAGGCCTCAACCGGAGTATTGCGTCCAGTCTTGGGCACCACACTTCAGGAAAGGTGTGGACAAATTAAAGAACATCCAGAAAAGAGCAACAAAAATGATTAAAGGTCTAGAAAATATGACCTGTAAGAAAGATTGAAAAAAATGGGTTTGTTTAGGCTAGAAAAGAGAAGATTGAGAAGGGACATGACAACAGTTTTCAAGTACATACACGGTTGTTATAAAGAGAAGGGTGATAAATTGTTCTCCTTAACTACTGTGAACAGGCCGGACAAGTAGTGATGGGTTTAAATTGCAGCAAAGGAGATTTAGGTTAGAAATTAGGAAAAACTTCCTAACTGTCAGGGTAGGTAAGCACTAGAACAAATTACCTAGGGAGGCTGTAGAATCTCCATCATTGAGGTTTTTAAGAACAGGTTAGACAAACACCTGTCAGGGATGGTCTAGATAATATTTAGTTCTGCCTCAGTGCAGGAGACTGGACTAGATAACCTGTCCTACATTTCTATGATTGTATGAATCTATTAACACAGACAGATGAATAGCATGACAATTAAATTTCTGCAACACCCACACACTCCCTGGAAACAACTTAGAAATGGGGTTATTCATCTGAATTCATCCACCTTCTCTGTGCCCCACCAGGAGGGCTCAGAGTGGTTGGAGCACTCAGTTGCTAGGTATGAACACTCTGAGGCCATGGAGGAGTGTTTTCAGAGGATCCCCAAGTCTGAAACTCACTCTTTCCCACCAGCCAAAGATCAAGTGTAGCGACTCTCCAGACATGCTGCAAGACACATTTATTTAACTGGGCATTTTCCTGGGCGTACAGATGGGTGGGATCCATTTGAGAATGGTTGCAGTGATTAATGGTGTGGCCGGTTTTGTAATGGCACCCAGATATAAAGGCAATGGACGCTAGAAACATTTGTTTGTAAATGACTACATAAAATAATCACTGATAGAGGGCAAGGGAAGTACAGTGTGCAAATAATGGGACCAGCCTTTAGAACATTTGCTAAATAAAGAATGCCTACTAACACAGATTCCTGATTGTTGTGTCAACGACCAGGTGTCAGCTCCATCTAATGCTAGTGATGAAATACCAGATTCATCTTCAGTGTTCACATTGCGTCCTCTATTCTTGCTTCTCTCTCTTGAGAGAAGGGAGGGGGGATATAGACCAGGTTCTGTTCTTGGTTCCATCAATTCAAAAATCAGTGGAGAAACTCCAGGTTTGCACCAGTGTCAATGAGACCAGAACTTGGAACTATGTGTCCAGCAGCTTTGTGTATTAATGTATCTTTCCTTTAGGAGTATCTATGTCCCACATCGTGATCAGATTGTATGTATCAATGTTGAGCAAAGTCCTGATGCAATTACTCAATTCTTTATGAGGCAACATTTTCATGGGGCTAATTTTTGCTCTTCATTACATTAGTATAAATAAGGAATAATTCCATTAACATCAACGCGAGTTCTGACTGAGTAAGGATGTCAGGCGTTGGGTCCAGTTTTTTATTTTAATGTCAATAGAAGCAATTTCAGTTCTGCCTAGTATTTTGGAGAGGGGCGGATAGAGAAATCCCACTTAGAATGATGAAATACAGTTCTTTCCTGTGAAATTGCCATATGGTAGAGCAGTAATGGGAGGAAGAAAAACGTTGACAGTGCAGGCATATCTCATTACAGAGCACGTGGGCCAAACTTTTCTCTCAGTTACACTAGTGAAAATGTAAAGTGAACAGTACTCTCCCTTTGGCAAGCACAGATCAGTTAGTGGATATGTAAAGCTAATCATGTGAGGGAAACAGAGGCAAACTTGAGCCACATTATAGTATAATAGGGAAAACATGTGGTTGGGTACCACAATAGTTAAGGACGGGAAGCATCGGAGCAAACACACTTACTACTCTCATGAAAAAATGTCATATAATCTTTAATAACCACAAGCAGACAGGATCTTAGTTTTATGTCTGAACTTTGGCAAATTGAATGAAAGCTGCCCAAAACATCTGTTCTGGGCTCTCAGCATTTATATAGCCCTTTGTTAGAGTAGCAAAGATGGTATCATATCAATGGAAAAAGAAACATTGCACAAGAACTGAGCACAGAGAAGTTGGTGACAAAAATCCAAGATTAACACAAGATTTGCAAATGTTTTACGTGCCAGTAACTTTCAGTTATTCCACACAAAAGAACATTTGCTTGATTAAAGCTTCAAATGACATTCAACAGACAATCAAATCAAACTAGTTCTCGAAGAAAGGAGACCAACAAGGAGTGGTCCATTTCCATTTCCTTACCACTTAGAAACACACTAGTACTTACAAATTAACTCAGTGGCCCAAGCAGCAATTGTGACTCTGTTTGGCTGTTCAATAATAACATGGCACTTCAAATGAAAAGAAGTAGTTTAAAAGACACTGGGCAATACACTGGAATGCATGCCCATTCAACAGTTTTTTTCCACTGTGGTCATAGGGTAAAATTTATTCTTGTGTAGATGGCCAGCACAAGACCTATTCAACACTTAAGTCCCATTTTAATCTTATTTTGAGAGTTTAAGTGGCTCATAGTCTTTGTGCTGGCCCTCTGAATACCATTCATATAGACTGTATCCGTAAAACAAAGCAGAGAGGTGCCATCAGCAAATTCCATATACAACTTAGTTAAAATTTCAACTTAATAAACCATTTATGTTTTTGTTTGGCAGCATAAAGATTGCAAATGAGTTCAAAGACAAACTGTGGCCAGCCCGGTGTCCACAGTTTTTCTGGAAGGGGCAGAGAATGTTTGGCCAGTGGAAACGGAACCAACTTTCCAGTGCAAAGCCTGTGTTTTAATTTGCAAAAACTTAAGGCTGTGATTTATACCTCTGAAGGAAAAAACAAACAAACCCTAACAGTACATTCTATATAGGGGTTATTATTTTGCCAACAGTTTGTGGGCTGGATGATGAGGTGCATTCCTGAAGATTAGACATCACTGAACTTTTTTTAACAAACAAAATAGCAAGAGAAGCAAAATTCCCCCGAAAAGAGAGAGTGTCTTGTAAAAGTTCTGAATTAGTGCGGCTTCCTTTTGGCTCTTCTTCTATGAGGAATACTCATCTACCAACAGGGTTAGTCAAGTTTGACTCAGAGACAAGATTTTTTGCTTGAAATTGAGGACAGCGTCAACTCCATGGATATAAAATGTTTTTATGACATTAAAAAAGTACAGTGAAAAATGTTTTTACAGTTAAACACTACTCTGTGTTCTTCTGCTCTTAAACCTTAAACCTGCTCTTAAAAATCATGACAGCGTGCAAGAACTAGAAAGTAATACAGAATATAAATGGAAAGTGAAACTGACCAGCACAGCTCCTTTGACAAAGTCAAATGACATCTAAAAACAAAACAGCATCAATGGTGAATTATTATTCTGATTTTGATATGTTAAAGGGTTTTGTTAGTAACACAGCTAAAGAACTGGGGGTTAGAACTTCGGCTGGTGCCAATTGGCACACTTCCACCAGCTGGGATCTGGCCCTTTATCTTAATTGCAACAATATCTTGCAACAGCTTTCTCCTAAATAATTTCTTTCCCTAGCCTAAAGCTTCAGAAAAGCACAATAGTTGTTCTTCGTAGCTGATCCGTAGCTGATTGCTTAAAAGAACATCAAGTACTTGGCCAAAATTTGGCCATGTCTAGTGGTTAAAAATCCACTTGTTAAAGACGGGAATCTTTTTCATAGATCTGATTTCCTATAGCCACCAATGGGTCTGCTCTAAGATGGCTCACCCAAGAGGAAAAACAAAAATTCAAAAGAAATGTTGTTTTTCATGAAGACACCTATCTTTGACCATTTCTTTTCTGGTGTTTCCTGATGGTCTGTGTCACATTTTCCCTTCAGTTTCCTGTAGAAGGCTTTAACCACAGTATTACAAGATGCCTGAAACTCTAGGAGATTTGGACTGAAGAATCTGAGAACATCTACAATTACATAGGTTTTTTGGGGGGAGAGGGGAGGGAGAAGGGCTTCAGGGCAAAAACCAACCCCTAAATGAGGTGGGCTAGGAAATCTCCCCTATGGTCTGGTTATTCCATAATTGTCTGTCTTCCTCTTGCACCTTTCTCTGGAGCATCTGATATTGGCCACAGTCAGAGACAGGATACTGGGCTATGTGGATGCAATGTAGCAGTCACTATGCATCAAATATACTAACACCAAAGTGCATGTGTCATATACTCTGTAATACATCAAGTTGACATTTGCTTAATTACAAAAGCACATGTGCCTGATTAAATTTCATCACCTCCATGTTTCTTAGAAACTGGGTTTTTTCCTTTTTGTGTGAATTACAAAAGCCACCTTCTGCAAATCTCTCAATCTCTCTCTTTTACATTATCTTCTAGGACCTTTTAAACCATGTAATCCCCGACTGGCAAATTTCCTTGTAGGAGTGTGATATTCATCAAGAGAACAATGTCATTTGGATGAAACAAGACTCTCTAAAGAACTCCCTTGGAAGCTGGGAAAATCTATAAAGTTCCTACTGAAAGATAACCCAAGTTGCGATTTGGTCTTTTAAGGTAAAATATTAGGGACACATTGTGGATTTGGTACATTTCTAGTTACAGGAAAGCGGGATCCGTGTTTTTTTTGGCTATTAAGATAGATTTGTAAAGCTGCAGATCCTTCTGATGAATTTCATATACCTTTGAAGTGCTTTTACTCAATTTTAAACAAGGCAAGAATTACAAATTTATAATACACTGGCAAAGTCTAAAGAATGTTGGTCTGACAGTTGGGTTAAAATGTATAATACTACTAGCTGCATATAAATAGGAGGTTTAGTATTAGGAAACTATGTCCTAACGGTGAGGTCTATCCGACTGTGGAATAGCCTCAGTCATTTAAAACGGATCTGGAAAAATATCTGAAGAACATACTACTGAGTACAATTCCATATGGGTAGAGGTGTGGGCTAGATGACTGTCAGTATTGGTCTATTTCCATCTTCTGTGTCTACTCATACTTTTGTTGCCAGCATTGTAGTAAGAGCTACTGAGACTCAAACACAGTGGTACACTGTTGTCTTTATATAGCCATTAGCAATAAAGGGCCTACTGCAGAGCTGGTGTAAAACGAATGCAATTCCACTTGCTTCCATTAAGTCAGCAGAGTTGTACTCATGTGAGTTTCACTCCTGCCTGAACTTGAGCCTAAGAGCTAATTTGCAGAGGGCACCATTACAAAATGTACAATTGATCAGTCACAGTAGATAAATTTACCTGCATTTCCATTTCTAATAATGGGGTGGTGGGGAAACGAATGGGGATCTTAAGTTAAACACCATCTGTAACGGTGGGGAGGGGGAGAAACAGGGGTGATAGAAAAAGAATAAATGTTATTTTCTGGTCCCAGGTGTGTGTCAGAGTCACAAAGGTTTATACCCATCACATGGCAGGGGTCAGTGCTTGCTGACTTAAGCGGGTATTTTTACACCATCCATTGTTAATGGCACCCTCTCTCCTCTGTGTGATCCATTAGCTTCTAAACACCGAAGCACAAACCTGGGATTACAAAGAGTTTTTCAGGCAGTGAAGGGGTAAGTGCTTGGCTAGGGAGTTTATGCACTCTGTGCTGATGTGTTTACTTACCAAAAACAATTAAACCTGAGTAGCTGCCTAATGAGCTGTTTTCTGATTTGATGAAACAGAGTAACCTAGAGACTGGATTCAATGAGTTTGTATGCTAAACCAACACCAACTCCATGGAGAGACTATCTGGGAGACAGCAGCATTCTCTTGGGTGTGTCTTGCCAGTCACTGAAGCTACATGACTATAATTAACATCAGTCATAATAAGAAAACGGAGGAATAAAAGACAGTTCAGAGATAACAGTTTCAAGGGCTCAAGTCCCTGTTCTATGTGGCATTGTCATTGGGGATTAATTAGGTCTTCTGTAAATCATAGGATGACTATCATATCTCCCTCGACCCTGTTGCACATCCTGTATAAACACTAAACACTGGGTAAGTGGGGACTTAGTCGGGCAATATATTAAGAAACAGAAGAAAGACTAGTGATGAAGTGATGTCTCCTCCCCTGAACATTTAGAACAGTATAAACATACCAATATCGTTCACATTTTAATTAGGTTTCATGATTCACAAAAGCTTCTGAACGAGAGGATGCAGAAATGTTTGCTGCTGCCTGACTTGATGTTCAGGTCAGGCATGAAAACTGAAGCAGAAAGTGCAATAAAGTAACAATAATTCTTTGGGTCCTTTCATTCCAGCATTTCAAAGCACTTTATTGGCATTAATTAATTCAAGTTATGCAACACCCCTGAGAAGTAGGCAAATATTATAATACCATCCTCTCAAAGGCAAAACCAGGAGAGATTAAGTAACTTGCCAAAGTTATGCAGCGAGGCAGTAGCAGATCTTGGTAGAGAACTCAGGAATCCTGAATCTGGGCCTAATTCACACTGATTTTATATTTTATATGATAGGGAACCTTGTGACTTCAATTAGAGTTAATCCTGAATCTGGACTACTGCCTCCTTCTCTAACCACACCCTAACAGAAGAATCAGAGGGGTAAACTGTGTTAGTCTGTATCCACAAAAACAACGAGGAGTCCGGTGTCACCTTAAAGACTAACAGATTTACTTGGGCATAAGCTTTCGTGGGTAAAAAATGTTGCATCAGAAGAAGTGGATTTTTTTACCCACAAAAGCTTATGCCCAAATGAATCTGTTAGTCTTTAAAGTGACACGGGACTCCTCGCTGTTTTTAACACAAGAATGACTCTGTTAAATATTTCCAAGTTCATCCTTTTATGAAAGAACCTGGGCAGCTCACTTGGCTAACTTTAATGGGTACATTTTCAGTGTGGGAGGAAATCATTGTTACTTGGAACCACACACCCAGGGTTGCCTCACTGACCACATACCCCTTGCTGCTTTACTAACTAGCAACTGCATTGCACACTATCATTAGTAAGATCTATCTTACCACACATACCACTGTTACGGTGCACTGTAGGAGCTAGTGAATGCTGTGCTTGCAAAGTGCACACTCTGCTATATAATGCTGCACATTAATTTTTAAGAGAAGATTAGCTCAGATTGTGCCATATATTTTAATGCAATCTAATCCCTCCTTTTTTAGGGAGATGCAGTCATTAAAACCAAATCAGCGGAATGACAGCAAATCCCAAAAGCAGGCTGGCAATTCCCAGTGTCTGCCTGGCATCTCACAGACACATCCTGTTGCAAATGTCTCAAATTTCTGATCCTACCTCATTTGTGTCATTCAGATCATTTCATGGAAAGAACAAGGTCTGTGTTCCAATGTATTGGGGTGATGTAGAGGTTACAGAGGTATTGCACACACGTGCACAAACTCTACCCGGCCCTGCCTGGAGACAATTTCTTTGGTGTACATTCTAGGGGGCCCGTTTGGGAAATGTACGACTCCACCCACACTCGGGTATATACTTGAGGTCAGGGAATTTGTTCAAAGTGATTTTGAGGTTTTGTGTTAAAAACAAAAACAGGAAATTTGCACTAATCTGGTGTCTACCTTTTTTTCCCTCAAATCTGCAACTCTCCCAGGTTTTTATTTTAAAATTATGATTAAAACAAGAAAGGATATGAAGATACACATAGGCCCCAATTGTGAGCAGAGTCCAAGCTATGATCAACACAGACTGGGAAAGGCCTAGGGTAGGCCAAGGGCTGATCCAGTCTCTGAAGTAAGCTACAGCAGTTTAAAGGCTGCTCTAAGAGCCTTTACACCTGGCTGTCCACAGCCCCAAGGGATTGTTCTGCCTCCTAAGAATAGTTGGAGTGCAGAGGGACTTTTGTGTATGCCCCCTTCTCCCTCTGTGTTGGGAGCCAGGAAGGGTGACAACAGAGAACCACAATGACGGCTCTGTGCCACTTGGAAATTCATCCTAAGCAAAGGATGAGGCTTGATCTGGCTTTCTGGTTGCTTTGTACCAAAGCAAGATCCACAAACTGTCCCATAAAATTTAACAAAGAGGGCAGAGACACTTTGCTGGAGTGAAAGATGTTACAAGACTAAACTTCTGAGGGCACTTGGGTGGGTGAGATAAGAGACACTGACTGAATTTAATAGTCTTGGCTGAATGACAGAAATCTCCTCTTTCTCCACAGAATATGTAGTGGCAGGACAAGCTTCCCTACCCACGCCAAAGACAACTAAGAAAGAGCATCACTCCATGCACATTGTCATTCGTCTTTCTGCTAGGAATGCCAACCGGGAGGACAGGTGTGGTTGTAGCTTTCATGAGATGAACTCTCCCAACCCCTGGCAGTTGGGGTAAAACCTCGTGACTTCAGATAGGCTACCAAACAACCACCAGATGGTAACAACTCTCCACCCTCAGCCACCTTGGGTAGAATTGAACTGGTGACCTAGAGTAGGGTTACCATATTTCAGCAAGCAAAAAAGAGGACGGTAGGAGCCCCGCCCTAGTCCCGCCCCCATCCTGCCCTAGCCCCGCCCCATCCTGCCCTAGCCCTTCCCCTGCCCCTCCCACTTCCCCACTCAGAACCCCCAACCCTCCCCCCCACTCCTTGTCCCCTGACTGCTCCCTCCTGGGACCCCTGCCCCTAACTGCCCCCCAGGACTCCACCCCCTACCTAAGCCTCCCTGCCTCTTGTCCCCTGACTGCCCCCTCCTGAGACCCTCCCCCCATCCTAACTGGCCCCCTAGGACCCTACCTGTACCCTGACAGCCCCAACCTTTATCCACACCCCCACCCCCAGACAGACCCCTGGGACTCCCATGCCCCATCCAACCACTCTCCACCCCGACAGCCCCCCCC
>NC_048303.1:9381757-9399954 GCF_013100865.1 Trachemys scripta elegans | reverse complement strand
CTCCCCCAGAAAGCCCCCCCCAAACTCCCGACCCCCCCCCCGTCTCTTGACTGCCCCCTCCAGAACCTTCCTGCCCCTTCTCCGACCCCTTGGTCCCCTTGTCGTTGGCCTTCGCCTAAGGTCTCTGTGAGCTTGCTCAGGAACGGCCTGAGCCGTTCGTTCCGGCATGCTGGGCAGCAGTGGGGGAGGAGCTCCAGACTGCCGGAGGCGATCTGCGAATGCAGGGAGGGAGGGAGTGATCTCTGCTGCAGGGGAAGCAGAGGAGGGGCTCTCTCTGGCTGTCAGAGCCCCATGTAAGTGGCACCATCTGGCCGGCTGCCCTGTTAGCCGCGCGCGCTCTGCATGGGAAGTCCGGACATTTACAAATTCCCCCCGGACGCTATTTTTAGCTCAAAAAGCCGGACATGTCCGGGGGAATCCGGACGAATGGTAACCCTAACCTAGAGGTGAAAACCTCAATAGTCCATTTCCCAATTCCTGAGCTATTCCACTTCCTAGCTGCTTAATGTTCCATAGTTGATTCATGTACCATGGTGTGCCCAGTAGCTTCCTAGTGCTGTCTAAGGGTGGTTTGGTCAGCTTTCAATATCACTTACAGCAAAGTCAACCAGAAATCACTCCACTGGGGCCAGTGCAGTTACTCCAGTTACACACAGTTTTATAGATATCAGACATGACAGATACTGCAGTTTATGAGTCATCTTGGCCAGGTCCCCATGTAAAGGAAAACTGGCTCTCTATTTATTTAACTTAGTTATATAAAGGCTTTGTTTGACTGCTCATGCAACCGCATCATTACGGTTGTATTCCAGCATCACTATGATGTCAGTGACTTTCGGTCACTATTATTGTAGACCAGATTTTTAACCAGTGACCCGACGGCGTAAATCTCTCATTACTAAACTCCTATGAGCCATCTAGCCCTTCCTTTGCTTAACAGTTGATGGTGTATTGCAGTCAGTCATTTGTTTCTTGCAATTAGCACTAATCTATGTGCAAATTAAGTCCGATTTGGTGCTGAAGCAAACTGCAAACCGCTGCATGCCATCCACTAAGCGACACTGTAGATTCCTATTAAGATTTCTTCAGCCTTCTCAAATGCTTTCTTAAATGTAAAGACTCACTTTGAAGACGCAACAGAAATCCAAAACTTCTCCCCTAGGATCGCTCTCTTTCTACACCTACCTGGGAATTGCTCTGTGTTTGTCTTTCTCAGTCAAGCCAATTTGTGTCTGCTCTCTAAACAGAAGACTCTTTTCTCTAAATTATTATTTAACGTTAGTGTTGCAGTAAATCAAGCTAAAGCTGTTAATTAAAATGTTCTTAACCCTCCGTTGCTGCGATGCCGACAAAAACTTCATACTGATAGGCAGCTGGTGTGGTGAGGCTGCTGCCTTTTGGACCAATCCATATTGATTCATTGTTGCTTTGTATTCCTCCTGTCAGCCTATCGTTTTCTCTCTTCATCCCTTCTATGTAGGAAGTGCCAGACTAGAGCAGAGCAGTGGTCAGGCTAGTATGGCTTTCTGCTTCTGCAGTGGCATATAACTAACACTGCAGAAAGCAAACCAGACAGCAATGTATCCTAAAGGCCCAGGAGATCTTTTCTGAGGCCATGGAGCCAATTAGTTAGTAGTTTCATTTTTAAGAGATCCCTAAGCATCTAGGGGCCTAGACAGACACTGTGATGCCAGTGAATGAATACATAAAGAATGGCCCTGGGTCAAGCTCCCATGCAAGCCCTGCTGAGTCATGACATATCAAACCTTCAACCTGTAACTGAATATTACCTGTTCTGCCCCTCAGATCCTATGGACAGAAGCAAGCCTCTGACTTTATGGGTTGATTTTAAATGGCTCGTGTTTGAAGCTGCTCAGGGCTTTGAATGTGAGAAGCAGATACAGTGGAGATGGATTTGTGGGCACAGTGAAGGTAATTAATATGTCAAACTGTATATGGGAAATGAAATTGATCACCTGGATATCGTGTTCGTATCTATCTCAGGGACAGATCTGGCCCCATCCCTGAAGTATCTGAGCACCTAACAATCTTTAATGAACTTATCTGCACAATACTCCTGTAAGGTAGGAAGGTGTAACTGCCCCCATTTTACAGATAGGGCTCAGAGGGACTAAGTAATCTGACTAGGTCTTATAGGAGGTCTGTGGCGGAGCAGGGAACGCACACACACACACACACAATTTGGTCTGTGTTTTTACATCACCTAGCACAATGTAGGTTCACGACCGGGGGTCTTAGATGCTTTGATAATACAAAAAATAAATAATAATACATATCATCTATACATATAAGATCTGATCAGCATAGAGATACATATAGATATCCCAGAGCAGGTTGAATGAGAAAACATTCACCAAAAAGAAAGCATGAATCAAATATCTTTTTTGAAAAAATGTTGCTGCTATTCATCCAATAACATATTCAGTGCAGAGTATGCAGTCAGATCTAGAACTGGGGAACTACAAAAAACTACTCATGGAATACGATATTCAGCAAGCCACAGCAATATTTGGGGTGGACTAATACTATCTGGCTATCCCTAACATGGGATTCTCTGTACACACAGAAAGAGGAATCGCTTTACCCACTAGTGAAAAGTAGCTCTCTCCAGCTGCCCATTGAGAGCATCAGAGAACAGTGTAGGCTATCCCTCAAAAAACAAAACAAAACAGGTTTTGACGTTGCCAACAGTTTGCCATGCTTGTTTATGTGCAAATCAAGTCTTGTTTTTCATCAGGCAACACTATTTGGTGGGGATTTCCAGAGATTTATTCTGTGCAGTGTAGATGGCCCATTCCTACAAACACTTAGGCCTGAGGGTAACTTTAATGATGAGAGAAGTCCTGTTGATTAAAACAGAACTACTCAAGAGAGTTAAGCTACTCACTTGTGTGTTTGCAGGATTGCCTCTAAAGCAGTACATACTGTATCAGCAGTAGAATGGTTACACACCCATTTCACTGTATCTCTTGTTCTAGAGCCTTAGCCCAATATTTCTCCTACTCTCCCTTTGTCATATTTGTGGTTAACTGTTAAAAAGCTAGATAGACAGACAGCTCTCGTGTATATCCTAGCAGACATTGGCTGATACCTAGAGCTTGGTTTGACCTCTTTGCTGGTTCCCTTAGCTTCATCTGTTCGTGCTTCCCATCTGTGATCTAAAGGAGATACTGATTCCACTGAACATTTGAGTTAAACTGGTGCCATGTGGAGTGGTGGAGGATGGGACTACAGGATATTGTGTAGGTGAGTTAAGTATTAATTTATAAGGCATGTTCATCATGCTAAATACCTGACACTTGGAGATTGATGATTACTACCTTTCTTAATAGCTGCATATGATTAACTTTATACTCCTGTAAATTAACTGTGCATAGTACCCACATGGTATCTGATGAAAACCATGTCCTTATTAGCTGATGTTTGAGCCAGGATGTCTGATATGCGTGCTAGATAATCTCTTCCTGTGTAATCTTCAATTACAAAGACCTGCAGAGATAATCTAAGCATAAAATAACCCCTAGATCGTGATCAGTCTCAGGAAAGGGATACACAGAAATATATTACTGTACAGAGTAGCTTTTTGGTTATCAGTCTTTGCTGCTGTCTCCATTATACTCACAACCTATATTTAATCAGATAGCATCTAGCTATGGTACTTATAGGACCTCCATGGCCAGAGTAGGTATGGACTTCATAAGCTTTAATGTATTTATCATCACAGTACTTATGGGAGAGAGGGAAGGAACTGCTATTATACTTCCCTCATTCTACCCCCATGTGATACAAATCACTGAATATCTCTCTTTCTTATCTGTAAAATGGGGATCATGATTCTTTGATCCTTTTGTCTACTGAGATTGCAAGCTCTTCAGGGCAGGGCCTGTCTCTTGCTCTGTGTGTGACCGATTCGTACCCCAGTGGGGTTCTGATCTCTACTGGGGCCTTCAGGTACTACTGGAATATAAATAATGATTTTTTTAAAAAATGAAATGGCACTTCCAGCAGCACATTGCACTGCAAACTGTTAGGAGCATATGGGCACTCGATAGCCTTAAGTGGTTCTCTCCTGACTTTTATCACGGCTATCTCCTTACACGGCATACTTTTAGTTGCATATTTTACCTCCAGCAACATATAGTAAAGAGGAACCTAGAGATATAAACAGTGCACGTATACTGCTGAGGACATGTGACTGAAACACCATGCAATAAGATTTACCAGGATAGGACAACGCTGACCTGAAAGTCTGTTGTGAATCTGCATTAAAATTTAGTCTGAATATTCAGGAAGCCTTTCTTTATCATTATTATATATTATATGTAAATAGTGGGAGACTAAAACTGCCTGATGAGAACTATCACAGCTACGGAACAGCCTCCAGCTGGAGGACTACATATTTCACAGTGCTTTTCTGGCACTCAATTCCATGAAATACAAGGTGAATTAGGAGAAAGAAGGTCAGGGTTATCATGGAAAAGTTTAATCTGTCCTCAGTGGACACCAGTTAATAGCTGTGGACAATTTCAAGAGCAGACTGCAACTGAGAATATCAGTGAAGGGGAAAGGCAAAAAAACAAGGTTGCATTGAGATCTTAGAAAATCATAAGCGGACAGATGTTCTTGGACTTTAATGAGCAGTCTTGGCTCCAGACCTTTCTTGGCAGAGCTCTTTAGTTTTAATATTTTTCCTCTTGTAGTGCAAGTTATGGCCCTGGTTAGCTGGCTCTGGTTACCTAAATGTGGATGATTTTTCCATCTAAATAATACTTTGACAATGAAGAAAACAGTTCATAGTCTGCAACTTGATGGATTAGGTCATGCGGGAACAACACCTATTAGCAGTCATGAAAGTAAGAAATTCTACGGTTTAAATATAAACCCATTTTTAAAAGTTGGAACACTGAGTCTAGTGAAGCAGAAACTGCAGGTCTAACCACTTCATCTTATTCTGTATTGACATCAATAATGCACCATGGGAAAACAAAATGAATCAGGCTTTTTATTAACAAACAATTCTACCCTCAGCTGAACTAAAAGTCAGTTTGGTTGGAAATGTAGGGGGATTTTAGGGCTCAGTTTCAAAGTGTCCTTAGTTATTTTAGGTTTTTTTCCTCTTGAGAATGTTCTTTTCGTATATTAAATGGATTAGCTTGGAAAATTAAGATTGAGCAGTTCTTCTGGTTCATGCAAATGAAAGTGCCTACAAATGCAACTGCTCCCATATTGGGAAATCAGTAATGTCCAGCATGTACTCAGGATAAAAATGATGGGGGCTCTGAATCCTTATGCATTAGGACATGACATCATCATTGTAAAAGAAGCCACTGCAGTCCATGGATAATGACCTCACCCTATGATAGGGGTATTAACCTTTTGTAACTGACTCATTCATGTTGGTTGACTATGACCAGGAAATAAATTCAGTCTCATTCCAGCATTTCTGTATGTCACACATTTATTACAATTGGTCTTTGTCCATGTAGCCATTTTTATGAATATATTTCCAAACTGCTGGTTGGTTTTCTGTTGACTAAAGATTACAGACTGGTCAAACTCTGTCTATTTGCCTAGTACACCGGGGGAGGGCAGGAAGAATATTAGCTATATGTATTTTACCTAGTAACTCTTCCATTTAAAACTTTGCTGTTCTTTACTTACAGCCAGATCCTAGTCACAGTGAAGAAAATGGAGTAATCCAGTTAACTTAAACATGAGCAGTATTTGGCTCTTAATCAAAAGCCTAAGAATCTCATATGGGCAGGCTGCATAAATTCTATATTGCTTCCCAGTGCCTTCCCCAACAGCGATTCTGCCCCTTCATTTTTGAGGCCAGGAATGACCCAAATTTGATGTGCCTTTCTAGATTCAGAATCCAGCTCTGAATCTCCTCCAAACCTGGCCATTCCAATAAGGTGCCCGTTCCTCCAGAACCCAAGCGTGAAATGTGCTTTATGAGAGAGTAATGGGATATCTGATGGTGCAGGAGCTCTGGGCCTCCTCCCAAGCCAAAGTTGTTTACGCTGCAGCAAAACACCAGTCTCTGTGTCATTACCAGGAAGGCACCTTTATAATGCAAAGTCCAATTTTGTCTGCAGACAAGGTTCCAGTGTGTGGGGAAGAGAAGCCCTGAACCTCCAAATGGAATTTCAAGTCTCCTCCTTCCTCCCAGTCCCACCTACCCACCTTACCTTCTAAGTTATAAGTGCTAAAAATCAATCAACCTTGCTCCTTAATCATCTAGGTCTTATTGCTTCAGTGACACCAGGCTCCCCCTGCTACCACCCCGGTCTGAAGTGCACGACTCTGCCTGACTCCTGCTGACCAGAAAGTGAGAGAATTAGACTAGGATTCTAACCGGGGTCCCTGCCTGTTTATCCATCCAAAAACAGCCTGTCGCCGGGATTCCTGGGTCTCCTGATTGGCACTACAACACACAACTATTGGGGATGGCTCAGTGTCCCACAACTACCATTTAACTCCCATCACACCTAATGGGACTAAGACTAGTGATCAACAGGCATCTTTTGTAGGCCCTCCATGCCATAGGAGAAAATCTTTCTTTAATATGATGGCTCTACTTCCAAGGGCTGTGCAAGCAAAGACTCAATTCACTGTGGTGAGAGGTACTGGATTCCATCAATAGGAAAGTTTGCAGTGCTCCCCTTGCCAGCAATTACCTATAGTAGTGACTGCTGTAGAATCCAGTGCCCAAGAGATTTTCAATGGAAAGATAAGAAGTGAGGATAAATAGGAGAGAAATAGAGAAAATATTTATAAAAATACTATGCAATAACGAACTGTCTTTAAAAGGTTTTGGCTTTAGATCTAGCCAACATTCTTGCCAACTCCCCAACAAGCCAAAGTTTGGATAATCATGGGGGTTTAATTATATAATGACAGAGAAGTAAGTGACTAGCTTTTAAAAAGGAACATAACAGTTGAGAATGCCAAGCTCCTTTTTGTTCAGGTTAGAAATTCAGGGCTTACCTGAAGAGGCTGAAGAATCATAGGTACTTCTGTCCTTCCTATTCATCCTGAAAGATTGAATGTCCTTTTCCCTGTAAGTTCCAAACCCTTCAAAGCTTCTTCTTTTATTCCCACTTGCATCATTGTCCCGCTTTTCGATGGAGGAACTGATTTCACCAAACATGTCCAGGGACTCTGACCTTGCACTACTCTCAGTGTTACCCGAGTATCTCTTTGTGCAAGAGTCAATGGGATCATTGCTCGAGTCACTTTTATCTTTGCTCTGCGTCCACTGCTGGGCATCAGAAAGTGATAATGTAGACAGTGTATCCACTTCAAAGTTACTCTTTGAGCCTTTGTGTCCCGTTTCACAATGCTGGTGCTTCTGTTTCTCCTTATGCTTGCTTTTCTCATTGAGCAAGGAAAGGTCTTTGTCTGAGCCACTTAGCCTTTCGCTGATCGCATGGCTGGAGAATCCGGTGGACTTGCTAGCAAAAAGACCACTCAGATCTTCATGTGCCCCCAATATTCGCTCATCCTTATGCTTGTGCTTATGTTTGTGTTTTCTTTTGTGAAGTCGGCCACTAGAAACGCTTGTTCCTCCAACCTTTGGAGGCGCCAAGGAGGACTGCATGTCTCCAAGGCTCATTCCCACAGGCGTCTGCAGGTGCACTCCATGTTTGGCTTTATGCTTGGCAGTGGTGGACATCTTCATATGAGAGCTTGAATGGAACTGGGGTGGGGGCACTGCGGGTCTCATAAATGGGGAAGCTGCTCCAAGTGTGTGGGACAGGTACAAAGGAGCTGGATACTGACCGTAGTAACCAAGATTCATCATAGGCATTGATGTGTAAGGCATTCCATAGGGTGCATAGTAACTCCCACTGGGAATAGGGTAACCGAACCCTTGTAAAAAAGGCACCTTTGTCATGGTGTCATTGGTTTTGGCAGGTCTACCACGCTTCTTCTTAGACTTCATGTCAGAGGTCCTGCGAAGATAGAGCAATGGGTCATACTGGATATATGGCACAGGGTAATAGTGATCAAAATTAATCCTGAAAATGCTAGGATATGGATTTTCGTGGTAAAATGTGTAGCTTCGATGGGAAATCCTGAACACTTGAAACTTGTTGATGAGCTCCTCGAGGTCTGCAAGAAACTGGAGGTCATCTCTGTTCTGCAGGCTTTTCCTTTTCCTCTTGTGCTTTGGCTTTTTAATGCTCTCGTGAGCGAGAAAGTTATCAACAATGAGATGCTTCTGCCGGTGACCATGCCTGTTCTTTGTGCTGGTGTCAGATGGTATGGCCTCTGGATTGTCCAGGGTACAGAAATCAAAAGAGTACCTCCTGCGGGATTCTGAGCTTTTTTCTGCTTGGTCAGAAGTGCTGTTATTGTCTGTACCTATTCCACTGTCGCTTGGTATGGTTTCCTCGCTGTGAGACTCACTCACTGGTGACAGCGTGACTTCTTTCAGAGAACCTATTTCACAGAGATGGGAAGGTGAGTTAGCCATTAACCTGGGTGGAGACAGCTTCCAAGTTCCACTGTGCATTCCTTTCTGGGTTTTTGTAGGAAGAGCACTGATGGGTTGAAGATTTGGCATAGTTTTTAACTCTGAAAAATTTGTTTCAGTGCTTGCAGGGCTAAGGTTGCCATTAGACCCCACTAACTGTGTTGAAAGCGGATGAATAGCTGCTGGTGACAATGCCACAAGTGACTGCAAGTTGGAAGGCACTGCTGGGTTTTCTGGCTGGCTCGAAACAGGCCTTGAGTGCTTGATGGCTGTCTTAGGTTCTTCTGGAGGGGGCTGCAACTCTGCTCTTGGCTTCCTGCCCCGTTTTTTGCCAATGTAGATAGTCCCCCTCTTGCTGACATTTATTTGCTTCCCTAGTCTGGCATCGATGGTCGCAGGCCCTGCGCTGGACGGTGGCTGGGCTTTTGTTTTCAAAGCTATGTTGCTGGAGCAGGACAAGATCTGATTCAGAATATTCTTCCTCTTGAGGGTCTTCATCTTGTTGATGGTCTTGATGGTCTTCTTATCCAATACGCCCAGCTTGCCGACCTTTTTGTGAAACTTCAGTTCACTGATGGATTTGTCCTCCCCTGGGACCATCTGGGCCAGCTTAGCCAGGTTCCGTCTCCTCTTCCTTTTCTTTGTGCCTGGAAATTCTCGATTGATTGGACTGACCGGGCTGGTGGAGGTTCCCTCGTGGATAGTTTCGACAGTGAGCAAAGGCTGTTTCTTTGGTCGTCCTCTTTTTTTCTTGATGGGCGTAATCACCGTAAGACTGTCTGTATTGGTATACAGAGGGCTAGATGGAGTGATGGGATAGGCTGACGGAGGCTCTATCATCAGCTTCTCGGATGTAGCCATGGAGGTTTCTTGAAGCATGTTTTTAGGTTTGCTGCAGGTCCATCTCCGTTTTGCTGCAAGTTTTGGGTGCTGGACATGTGGCAATTTGCTAGATGCAGAAAGATTGTTAGGAGCGGACATGGAAGTTGCAGCTGCAGATTTTCTGAGCCTACTTGCACTGTTTGGGGGAGCTTTGTCAGTGACCCCACTGCTCTCAATAGCCGTCAATGGGGACTCATTCTCAGGAGGTTTCCCTTGCTTTATGGCTCGAAGATCTTTTTTGCTTGCCTCCAGTTGTGAACTAGTCCTGTTTGCTACTTCACTGCTCATGGGAAGTCCAGAAGGTAGGCTTTTTTCCTGGAGAGTTTTATCTGCTGAAGATTTTGCAGATTGCCTTTTTTTCCTTTTGTGGCCAGACATATCTGCTGTCGGAGTCTTTATTGGGATAGTAATTCGTACGTGACTGGTGTCACTCTCAGAACCATTGGCAGAACTTGGGTTCTGCCTCGAGGGCGATGCTTCTAGCATTTTGTCCGTTGAATAAGATTCCTTTTTCCTTTCCATGCTGTCATGGGTTTTGCTCTCAAATGCTTTTTGAGCATTTTTCACCCATTCTACATCTGTGTTTTGGATGGTGTGATTTATTAAGTCTTTTTTGCTGGATTTCTTCTTGGTGTTCCCAGTGGGTTGGTCAGGGATCTCCATTTGGCCTCCTCCCTCTTTATCCACTAGAGGCGAAAGCCCATTGCACTCGGAAGGATTGCTAGGCTGGGATGCTGCAGTGAGGTTATTTGGCGCTGGAACTGCACTGCATACAGCCAGCTCTTTATTATTGGTTGACAACTGACTCCATGTGTTTCCTGCACCAGATTTCTTTGTTTGAGGCTTGCTGAAAGAAACAACTGGCTCTTGAGCAGAAACCTTGGTGGCACTAGCTGCTTCTCGGCTGGATTCTGTATTGAGGAAGCAACTTTGAGAAGCAGATCCTGTGTCAGAGCTTGCGGACCAGTCAAGATGGTGCTGGTTGCTGCTTTTTTGCTGGTGCTTTGATTTTAAGGTGTCACTGGTGAAGTCCTGTTGGAGGCCTGGGTCATAGTGCAGAGCAGAATGCTTTGGGGGCCGGTCATAAACCTGCAAAGCAGAAGAAAATGAAAAAAAAAAGTGTGTTTATTGGGCCCATCATAAACATTAACGTAAAGATCTTATACACTTGCACGTTGAAGGACAACTTCTCTTAAATGATCTTCTCTTAAGTTCTCAGATACTTTGTAAAGTCTCCTTCAAAAGGACATAGGTGAAACTTGACCACATATTTATGAGTTGTAAATGCAGCTTTTCGCAACCTTAAGACCAAGAGAAATATTTCCATACACTTTTAAATGACTAAGGATATACACAGGGAGTTTGTGTGTGTGTGTGTTTGCACACTTTTAACACAAGCAAAACCTTCCTTTGTAAATGGCCTGATTTTGCAACCTGTTCTCATGTTGAGTAACCATTGCCTTTGTGGGCAGTCTGTCAGTGTAAGAGAGGGTTACAGAATCAGATCCGGTGTTTGCAGCTCAAAAATTGCAGCGTGGTGCTAATGCTTAGCTTTATATATGTGAGTAGGCCCAACTGGACTACTCATGTGACTACAGGAAGGTAGGATCAGGACCCAAATTAGTTTTTAACATCTCTTTCCAATTTAATGAACTGTAATTTGCAATGTAGGTAAGCAATATTTTCAATATGATTTTTAATCTGACAATATCCCTTCAAACTTCAGGGATAACATTAAGGGCACAGTTATGTTGAAGACTAGCGCAAGGCAAATGAAAGTCCACATTGATTCTCAGTGGAATTTCTTCAGATGAAGAAATTACGTATGTTTCAGACATAACATTTTCAAAAGCCCCTTCAAACAAAACAAACCCACTTCACTTTCATGTACTGACCACGTCTAGCCTCTTGCTCCCCTGTAATCATTTGTTGGTTTTATGATGATTTCCTATCCATTTTTGTGACGCTCTATGTCAAGCTGTGAAACGTGTTTCATACATATAGTATTGCAAGCTACTCTTCAGTACTAAGCTGTGATTGTAATTAGACTGTGAATACCAAATAAATGATAAGCTTCCATATGAGGAGAGATTCAAAACATTGGGACTGTTCAGCTTAGAAAAGAAACAACTAAGAGGGTGGGGGATATGATCGAGGTCTATAAAAACATGAAAGGTGTGGCAAAAGTGAGTAAGGAAAAGTTATTTACCCCCTTTACACAACACCATAATGTGGGGTCATCCAATGAAATTAATAGGCAGCAGGTTTAAACCAAACACAAGGAAGTACTTCTTCACACAACACACAGTCCAGTTGTGGAACTCATCACCAGGAGATGTTGTGAAGGCCAAAGTATAACAGGGTTCAAAAAAGAATTAGATGAATTCATGGCGAATAGGACCATCAATGCTTATTCGGCAAGGTCAGGGACACAACACAATGCTCTGGGTGCCTCTAAGCCTCTGACTGCCAGGAGCTGAGAGTGGACAACGGGGGATGGATCACTCGATAATTGCCCTCCTCTGTTCCTTTCCTCTGAAGCATCTGTCCCCAGCCACTGTTGGAAGAGAGAATACTGGTCTAGATGGACCACTGGTCTAACCCAGTATGGCCATTCGTATGTTTTTATGTTTAAAGGTGCTGAACCACCAGGTTCAGGGTTTATGTTTAGAGACCTGTAAACATGCATATTATTGGCAAGTGGGTGGTGATAGATCCTTAGTGTGTGTATGTAAAAGTCAGGCATGTGGCCTTGTTGGAATATACCATAATAATTAAGCTATTCTGGTGCACTGTCTCAAGGAGTAACTGGAGATTCTTCAATTCTGTGGCTTGTTCAGCACTTGTGCACGTGGGCTGAGCATGCTTAGGAAAGGAAAGGGTTCCCAGGAAAAGTAAAGTGAGAAAACAGAATGTGCAGCTGTTGTAAATTGCAGGTGTTTGGGTTTGTGAACCCTTCTTCTTAGCCTATTCCCAGAGCCCAAGAAGCAGTAAACAGATCCTGAGGAATGAACTAGCCCCTCGTTCTACAAGCAGCTCCCTCTAGTTCAGTGCTGAATCACATGGAGCAGGAAGTAAAGGGGGGGGTTCTAGGATGACACAATCTGCTTGTTTACATGGAGGAGTTCAGTTTCCAGGGTTGTGAATTTGATATCCTTCTTCAGCCAGACCTATCAAAATGTAGCCACCCGCCTCCATCCCCTTTGGCCACTGAAAAAGGAGGGCATTGAAATACTGTATTTAGTGTACAATTATTATTTTTTAAAATAATGATCAAGCTCACGAGATGCATATTCAACTTCATTGACCCCCTGATGCTTCTGCCGGCTCAGCTTCCAGACCAGATTGTGCCTGGTTCTTATGGTGTGCAGTGTGACGAGCCAGGGGGCAAGATTGACTCCAGTGAAGGTCCAGGCACAACTGCAGACCATCAATCCCTCCCTACTCTCCTTGGAGCAGACATGGGGGTGCAATCTTTCCTTATCCTGGCTTTCACAGTGAGACTGTGGGACATGGAAGGGGAAATACATCGCACTTTATCAAGCAGTCTAGCAGCAGGCTTTCTTAGCAGAAGGTTTGCTATCGACTTCAGTCAGACCAGGATTATACCTCTTGCTTCCACCTCAGTCTATAAAGCAGCTACCACACTGAGAGGGCTACCTGGTGTGATTCTTGTTTTTCATTAATATTTACATGATTCGCACATATACATTGCCGTGGCAACCAGAAAGCTCCATATCGGGGTCATGCTGGGTGCTGTACAAACACAGGAGTACGCAATCGATGCCCCAAAGATCCCAAAATAATAATGATTTCTCACTTAACCCCTCTCCCCCAAAACTAGAAATTACAGGGCTCTGATGGCACTGTTCCACTCTCACTCCACTGTTCAAGGGAGGTCTAGGTTGGACATTAGGAAAAAGTTCCTAACTGTCAGGGTGGTTAAACACTGGAATAAATTGCCTAGGGAGGTTGTGGAATCTCCATCTCTGGAGATATTTAAGAGTAGGTTAGATAAATGTCTATCAGGGATGGTCTAGACAGTATTTGGTCCTGCCATACAGGCAGGGGACTGGACTCGATGACCTCTCCAGGTCCCTTCCAGTCCTAGAATCTATGAAACTATGGATCATCCATGAAGATGTAGCACTTTACTTCAGTGGAGCACCTAGCCCTATGGCTGGCATCAAAGTAACCCTAAAGTTCCTCCCAAAAGGCTGAGTTGTGAAACTCAATGCCATGAGAAATTTCATTTGAAAAGTAAGGGTTATAGCAGTCAGAAAAAAAAAATCAGATGCTGCTAATGCCCCCCACCTTTAGCTTAAAAGAGGCAAAAATATTTAGTTCAGGGCTAAAAATAGTAATAATAATTTGAGGATCGACAACTTGGATGCCAAATGCAAATCAGCTGAATTGTTGTGACTCAGGGCTTATCCACACCAGTGGTTCTCAAACTTTTGCACTGGTGACCCCTTTCACACAGCAAGCCTCTGAGTGCGACCCCCCCCCCTTACAAATTAAAAACACTTCTTTGTATAATTAACACAATTACAAATGCTGGAGGTGAAGCAGGGTTTGGGGAGGAGGCTGACAGCTCGCGACCCCCCAAGTAATAACCTCATGACCCCCTGAAGGGTCCCGACCCCCAGTTTGAGAACCCCAGTCTACACTGAGCAGCAATATGGTCTACACAGGGGTGTGAATTGCGGAGCACCCCAAAGTGTTGCACTCTAACTGCCCTGTGTGGACACTGCTGATGCAAACTAAAAGGTCTATATTAAAGCAAACGAGGTACCTTTCTGCTCCCGCCAGCAGCGTCCACATGGGGCAGTTAGATAGCAACACTCTGGTGCACTCTGCAATTCACACATTGGTGTAGTTTAGACATAGCCAGTTACCTCTCCGCTCCGATCATCTTGTCTCCCAAAGCGGAGGCTGACATGGAAACGACCAACAGATCTCTAACGATAGCCCTGCTGTTGCTACAATACCACAGAGAAGTACAAGATTTATATTGAAATGCATGAAAAGAGATACATGTGACATCTAAAGTACCAGTCCCGCAATTGTTTAATCACGTGCTCTACTTTAAGCACAAAATAGCCACCATGATTTCAACAGGACTTCAAAAGTTAAGCCCTTGTGGAAGGGTTTGCAGGCCTGTGCCATCCATGCATTCTATCAAAACTATGTATTCGCCCAAGCATGCAACAGCCCACTGGGTCTCTTAATGTAGCTTCTTCCAGTATCATTTACTATGAACTTTCCCCCGACACACGCATGTCACTCGAAAAGAATTCTTCAGCATACGCTACTCCAGCATGGCAACCAGAGATCATGTGGCCTGCAGCAGGTCGAATTTGACTTGCTGCAATTGATACGTGGGCACTGTTTACTTAAAAGAACTGGCAAATCAGCTAGCTGAAAGTAATGCAGTTAAGTGTATTTTGTTCCCAGTGTATCCATCTGGATCACCCCCTGATCCCATTGTCCCTAATGTTTCAGCTTCAGTTTCCCCTGCTGGGTGAGCACCACAATCAAAGGGCATTGTGAACAAAGACAGAGCAACAACAAAAAACAAACAAAAAACCCCACAACAATCCCCCGCCTCCTCCCCACAGTCAAGATAGCCCTGGGGACTGAAGCTTTCAGTGGGGGTGACTGTGAACAGGACTCTCCAGACAACAGCTGATGACCATTTCTCATTGCATTTTATGGAATCCATTTCTTTGTACAACTGCCAGTACATAATATACCGCAGCTTGGTTGTTGGCTTCAGCAGAGTTAATTGTAGCTATGTCAGTAGCACTGAGAGCAGAATCTGGCCCATTCATGGGAATGGAAGATTTATTCGTATTTAGCTTTTGGTCTATCTGTATAATTTCATCAGCCGGGCCTGCCCGTGTTTGCATTTTGCTCTTCATGAGGCCCCAAATCACAGCAATGTGGGAACTCCTTCCCTATCCAGCAATTCTGAAACACGTTGCCTGCCATCCTTTCTTGAGGGAGGAGGGGGTAGGAATTTAGTCTCGCAGTGTTGTCAACTCCCACGATTTTAGCACACGTGTCGTGATTTTTGGAGACACTCTAAAAGCCCTAGCTCCTGGATGGGTGTGACTATATGAAAATCTCAGTTTTAATTTTTAAAACAGTAAGTTCCTAGTCCTCATGGCTACATAGACAAGATGGGAAAACGTAGCGTAAGTGCCCCCCAAAAGCTTAGAATGCAGAGGACAAAACTGAAATGAACCCCGAAGTAGTCTATTTTTTAAAAAATCTCCTGATTTGTAATCCAATCTCATGATTTTTGAAGCCTGACTCAGGATTTTTTAACACACAGGGTTGGCGATGCTGCATAGACCTGTGTCAGCTGCAAGTGACAACACACCCAGCTCCAGCTCAGCTGCCCTGCCCAGAGAATAAGGGAGGTGGAGCATCCACTTCCAACTTGCTCCATGCATGATCTGGAGGATGGACCTTCAGCAAGTTTGCAGATGATACTAAACTGGGAGGAGTGGTAGATACACTGGAGGGTAGGGATAGGCTACAGAGGGACCTAAACAAATTAGAGGATTGGGCCAAAAGAAATCTGATGAGGTTCAACAAAGACAAGTGCAGAGTCCTGCACTTAGAATGGAAGAATCCCATGCACTGCTACAGAGTAGGGACCGCGTGGCTAGGCAGCAGTTCTGCAGAAAATGACTTAGGGGTTACAGTGGACGAGAAACTGGATATGAACAGTGTGCCCTTGTTGCCAAGAAGGCTAGTGGCATTTTGGGCTGTATAAGTAGGGGCACTGCCAGCAAATCGAGGGACATGATCATTCCCCTCTATTCGGTGTTGGTGAGGCCTCATCTGGAGTACTCTGTCCACACTACAAGAAGGATGTGGAAAAATTGGAAAGAGTCCAGCAGAGGGCAACAAAAATGATTAGGGGGCTGAAGCACATGACTTATGAGAAGAGGCTGAGGGAACTGGGCTTGTTTAGTCTGCAGAAGAGAAGAATGAGGGGGGATTTGATAGCTGCTTTCAACTACCTGAAAGGGGGTTCCAAAGAAGATGGATCTAGACTGTTCTCAATGGTAGCAGATGATAGAACAAGGAGTAATGGTCTCAAGTTGCAATGGGGGAGGTTTAGGTTGGATATTAGGAAAAACTTTTTCGCTAAGAGGGTAGTGAAGCACTGGAATGGGTTACCTAGGGAGGTGGTGGAATCTCCTTCCTTAGAGATTTTTAAGGTCAGACTTGACAAAGCCCTGGCTGGATGATTTGTTGGGGATTGGTCCTGCTTTGAGCAGAGGGTTGGACTAGATGACCTCCTGAGGTCCCTTCCAACCTTGATATTCTATGATTCTATGCTGCCCATTTACCGCTGCACACTCCGATCTGGGTAGCTTACACAGGTGCATATAGAATTTATCATCCCCTTTTATGCCTTTATGATGGCATGCAGTCCAAGCCACAAGCTAACTGCTTAAAAGAAAGGGCCGTATTCTGCCAACCCACAAGGGTGATGTACTCTGTCAGCTTTAAGGGTGACAGAATCTGGTCCATAGGAAACATTGACATTTAATTACTGAATACCTCACACTTTTTAAAAATCATTCCCCTTTCAAAACCTCCCCCTTAAATCCATGCACCACTTACTGTCCCAGAGCAGGAACAATAAGAGCAAGAAGAGATCCCAGTAACCAACTGGTCAAAAGCGAGCCCTTAGTAAAGATAATATAGGTTAAAAAATTGATATAAGTTAAAAAAAAAAACACTAAAAGAAACTTGACTGCTAATATGTAAGGAGCCCCCTTTTCCAAATGCACCTTCTTCCAGAGGTAGCAAGCATAAAGCTTGTCAAGACCCTGGCTCACAAATCAAAGTTAATACTATAACGCCCCCTCTTTAAATCATTCGCAGATCCATCTGTGTAATGGCTCCTCAAGTGTAATTCCCTATTAAGAGGCTTTATCTGGAGAGATAAGCAGCTGGTTCCCATGTCACTAATTGCTGTCTGCTGTGATTTTAAAACATCTGCACCATTGTGCTCTTCATTTTCATATTCTAATCACCCTGAAACTTGAAAAAGGTACATCATTGATTGTTTCGTGGGTTAATTAGTACACAGTCTCCTTGTAGAGACAATTTAAAGGCAGTCAGAACCTCAATCAGCAAGTTTGTTTTAAAAATTAATAACATCGGGAGCGTCTGTGGGGATTGGCATCCACCGTGACATATCAGAGTTAGCTCTGGGGATATTGTGTCCTTTGTTACACTGTTTTTAGGACAGGGAGTGTGGAAGCTTTTCATAAATGGATGATGTAATTTAGAACCAGGGTCTTGGAAAGTGCTTGCTGTTATCTCACAGCCATCCCTGACTCCCCCTAGAAAATTAGTCTAAAGTCTTATTTTTAAAAGTCAGTTCGGCACTCAGGAGCAAAAGCCTCCTTGAAAGTCACTGGGTTCCCACTCCTACATGCTCAAGTCGCTTTTGAAAATGGGACTTAGGTTCCTGGTTAAATGTTACCTTGAGGGTTTTAGAAGGGACCAGTGACTTTGGATGCCCTCAATTTTTGGTGCCCAATGTGAGGCATGATTTTCAGAATGTGCAGAGCAGCTGCCTTCTGAAAATAAGGCCCTTTTTTGGTTTCTTAAATTGGGCATCCAAAAATGGAGCCACCCAAAATCACTAATCACTTTCAAAAATCTTGGTCTGGGTTTCTCCATCATATAAAGCTAGTATGTATGACAAAATATTATTGGATGACAGGAGTGAGGGGGGACACTTCTAAAGAAAGAGAAAACAGAGATCTCCAAAAAA